>NC_080543.1:9732958-9820458 GCF_028640845.1 Ahaetulla prasina | reverse complement strand
TTCCCCGTTAACTTTGCTTAGAAGTCGCAAACATCTCAGGAAGTCACAAAATGGGATCACATAACACTGGGACACTGCAAATACGGACCAGTTGCCAAGCGTCCAAATTTTAATCTTGTGACCGTGGGGATGCTGCAATGGTCATAAGTGTGAAAAATGGTCATAAGCAGGGGTGGGATTCTACCCAGTGGTGAGATTCAAGTAATTTAACAACTGGTTCTCTGCCCTAATGATTTTTTCCAACAGCCAGTTTACCAAACTGCTCAGAAAGTTAACAACCGGTTCTCCCGAAGTGGTGCGAACTGGCTGAATCCCACCACTGATTCTACCGGTTCAGACCGGTTCAGGCAAACCGGTAGCTCTGACTATCAGCTGGGAGCAAATCGGTTCGTTCTGACGATCAGGTGAGCCCGTCACCCACCCCTGCGCGTTACTGACTTATATTTTTTCAGCTGATTCATACAACAGAAAGGATTGCCACACCTCAGCTGTGTTACTCCCCAGCAGTAACACAGAAGGGAAGTTTTTGTAAAACTGTGCACGCACGCGGAAAGTGCGCGATCACCGAACTGGCAGGATCCCACCACTGGTCATAAGTTACTTTTTTCAGTGCCGTGGCAACTTCAAACGGTCACTAAAGAAACGGTGGTAAATCCAGAACTACCTTTAGAGAAATAAATCTATTATTAACCTCCTTTAATAATCCCATTTTATTCCAAGAAAACGGGAGGTGGGGTACACACTTTTAAAAGGGAGCTGCAAAAGCTACAGATTCGATTCCATCCAAGTTCCTTCGACAGGAAGTTTGAAAAAGAGGGAGTCATCCCAACACCAAGAAATAAAGAATTGCTGTATCAGGTCACCCACGCCTTACAACTCAAGCTTCTCTGTTTTTCATTTTCCTCCTTCTATATTGTTTATTTCTACCCAAAGGTCACGTCTCTTCTTTCAACAAGCCAGAGCCTGGATAGATGACTGTGAATCGATAAGTCCTCCTCTTTGATTTTGTATTTATTCTCTCTAGGTTTATCCTCTCTTTTTTCCAAAGAGCACAGAGTACAGGCGGTCCTCGGTTTACAAAATTTGGATACTTAGCAATTGGCAGGTATTTAGGATGGTTGCAGTCAGGGGTGGGATTCAGCCGGTTCGTACCGGTTCGAGCTGACCGGTAGTTTGTGACCTCCGGGTGGGTCCACCCGTCCACCCACCCTGGCGCTATGCCGTCCTATTTAGCTGCATTTTTTAAGCCATGTGCATCCGTGCAAGTGCGTGCACGAGCAAAGTGCATGCACAGGAGGCTGCGCGCATGCATGGAAGGTACGTGCCGCGCTCACGTTTTTTGTGCTGGGGCGAACCGGTTGTTAAATTATGTGAAGCCCACCTCTGGTTGCAGTGTCTGGTGGTCACGTGATCAACTTTCTAACCAGCAAAGTCAATGGGACGCCAGATTTGCCTCATAACTGAGTTATCAGTTTAACAAGTGCAGTGATTCGCTTGATTCTGGGTGACTACATAGATCCTCACAGTTAGGGTGACATTTTGACATTAAGTGGTTTGCCCTTGCCTTCTTTCTAGGGCCTGAAAGAGAGTGACTGGCCCAAAGTTATTCAGTTGACTTCGGTGCCTAAGGCAGGACTAGAAGGCACAGTGCTTTTACTTGCCATGTTCATGTACACATCCAAACTAGACCGTGTTATTTCTCTGTGTCATATAATATATATGGGTATATGCATAATTTTATATTTATTTATTTATTCTGTCATGGTTATGTCGTGTATATTGGACGTGGTGGCCCTTTGAGAGCGTATGCAACAAAATTTTATTTTAATGTATGCTGATTATGGCAATCCTTATGATTTATATTGATATATTGATCATCAATTGTGTTGTAAATGTTGTACCTTGATGAACGTATCTTTTCTTTTATGTACACTGAGAGCATATGCACCAAGACAAATTCCTTGTGTGTCCAATCACACTTGGCCAATAAAATTCTATTCTATTCTATTCTATTAGTGTACATTCAAAGTGACAATAAGGTTTTCTATTCTATTCCATTCCATTCCATTCCATTCCATTCCATTCCATTCCATTCCATTCCATTTATTCTATTCCACATTTTCTATTCTGTTCTGTTCTGTTCCATTCCATTCAACATTTTCTTTTCTTTTCTTTTCTATTCTATTCTATTCTATTCTATTCTATTCTATTCTATTCTATTCTATTCCATTTATTCTATTCCACATTTTCTATTCTATTCTATTCTATTCTATTCTATTCTATTCTATTCTATTCTATTCTATTCTATTCTATTCCATTCCATTTATTCTATTCCACATTTTCTATTCTATTCTATTCTATTCTATTCTATTCTATTCTATTCTATTCTATTCTATTCTATTCCATTCCATTCCATTCCATTTATTCTATTCCACATTTTCTATCCTATCCTATCCTATCCTATTCCACCCACTATACTGGTTGAGAATCTCCATAGACACATAACGGAGCAGATAAGGGGAGTGTAAGTAGAAGCTTTGCCAAGGGTCTTGTCCTTTGGCCTGGTTGAAGATTCAGAGACATTCCATCCATCTCTGACCTTTCATTAGGTCTCCGTCTGAAAATGGTTCTAGTCCTAAAAGCGTTCTGCCTAGTTTCAGAAACGGCCTGCTGGTAGGAATGGAGGCTAGGTGCTCAAGCTGCAAAGCAGAAGAAAATGACAGAAGATGCATGAACTATATAGGTCATCCTTGACTTACAACAGTTCATTTAATGACCGAAAAAGAAACAGACTTATGACACTTAACGACCATTATGGCATCCCCGTGGTCACGTGATCAAAATTCAGACGCTTGGCAATTGACTCATATTTATGACGTGTTCCGGGGTCACGTGATGCCCTTTTGCGACCTTCTGACAAATGCAGTCAATGGAGGGGATGCAGATTCACCTAGCAAACCCCCGTCACTGATTTAACAGCTATAGCGACTCGCTTAACAACTGTGTCAAGAAAGGTCGTAAAATGGGGCACAGCTCACTTAACAAGTGTCTTCGCTTAGCAACAGAAATTTTGGGGCTCCGTTGGGGAGGTCCGTCAAGGGCTACTTATATAGTCACTCAATTCTGCACGAGTCATGCAAGACTGGCAGGCAGTCCTGTCCTGTATCCAGGAGTAGTCCATAAAGAATAGGTGAAATAAGGTGAAAACGATGACTTCATAAAATCTCTCCTTTGCAGAAGCAGCAAAAAGAAAGAAAGAAAATATGCTGAGACTTGAGAAAGTGTGCCGAGAAGAGTAATAGAGGTGACAAAGGGCTAAATTGTATGATGAAAGGTTGAGGGATGTAGGTATATCTGGTCTATCGGAGAGAAGGCTCATAGGGGATACAATCAGCGGTAGGGTTCACATTATGTTACTACCGGTTCGCCGCGAGCTCCCGGGTCACATGCCTGCCTGCCTTCCAGCCTTCTGCGCATGCGCTTTGCTTGCACCTGTGCCTTCCATACATGCACCCGGCTTCAAAAACATGCCTAAATACGATGGCATAGAGCTGGGGCAAGTGGGCAGGCCCACCTGTGATTTCCGCTACGGGTTTGGGCGAATTGATCCGAACCGGCTGAATACCATCTCTGGATACAATGACTGTCTTCCAGTGCTTGAGGTCCTATCACAGGGAAGAGGGGGTTGACTTCTTCTCCAAAGCACCAGAAACAGGACAAGAAGTTAACGGAGAAGAAGATAATTAAACAGAGATCTAACCTAGAAGTAAGGAGAAATTTTCTGCCAGTGAGAACAATTAATCGGTGGAACAGCTCCAGGAGGCATTATGGGTGTTCCATCACTGGAGTTTTTCAAAAATAGACTGGATAGTCATTTGACTGGGATGGTATAAGGCAGGGATAATGAACCTTTTCGGCACCGAGTGCCCAAACCGGAACGTGAGAATGTGCCCAAACCGGAGCCCCGGAAACTCAAAGACCAGCTGGCCGGTGTGTATGTGTGCGCCAGCCACCTGGTCTTCTAGTTTCTGCACCAGCCAGCTGGTCTTCACACACTTCAGAGCCCTGGAAACCCAAAGATCAGCTGGTTTTCAGGTTTTCGGGGCTCTGGCACATGCGAAGATCAGCTGGCCAGTGTGCATGCGTGCGCCAGCCACCTGGTCTTCTAGTTTCCGCGCCAGCTAGCTGGTCTTCGCGTGTGTCGGAGCCCCGGAAACCCAAGACCGGCTGGTTTTCAGGTTTTCAGGGCTCTGGCACACACAAAGATCAGCCGGTGTGCATGTGCGTACCGGAAAAAACAGAAGACCAGCTAGCGACAACGCAGGTGCCCACAGAGGGCTCTGCGTGCCACCTCTGGCACGTGTGCCATATGTTCGCCATCACAGGGGTAAGGTCTCCTGCTTTGAGCGAGGGGTTAGTCTAGAAGGTCTCTGAGTTTCCTTCCAATCCTGCGTTTCTATAGCAATAGCACTTAGACTTATATACTGTTTCACAGTGCTTTACAGCCTTTTCTAAGTGGTTTACAGACTCAATATATTAGCCCCCACAATATGGGTCTTCGTTTTATTGACCTCGGAAGACTGGAATGCTGAGTCAACCTTGAGCCGGTCAGGATCGAACTCCTGGCAGTCAGCAGAATTAGCCTGCAATACTGCATTCTAACCACTATGTTGCAAATTGAAAACACATCTATTTATTCGCGCGGGGCTGGCTTAAATTTTATTGGTTTTAAATTTTCTATTATTAATTTTAAGGGGTTTTTTAGTTTTATATATTTTAAAGTTTTTAGGCCAACTATATAATAAGTTTTTTAATCTGTATTTTAATTGTATATTGTACCGTTTGTTTTACCTTGGCTGTACACCGCCCTAAGTCCTTCGGGAGAAGGGCGGTATAAAAATTGAATAAATAAATAATAATAATAATAATAATGTTCTATAAAATCTTTCAAGTACTCAAAAACAACACACTGATCTGTCTATTTTAACTTACATTGGCGAGTAATAGAGGTGACAAAGGGCTAAATTGTATGATGAAAGATTTGAGGGACGTAGGTATGTCTGGTCTATTGGAGAGAAGGCTCATAGGGGATACAATCAGCGGTAGGGTTCACATTATGTTACTACCGGTTCGCCGCGAGCTCCCGGGTCACATGCCTGCCTGCCTTCCAGCCTTCTGCGCATGCGCTTTGCTTGCACCTGTGCCTTCCATACATGCACCCGGCTTCAAAAACATGCCTAAATACGATGGCATAGAGCTGGGGCAAGTGGGCAGGCCCACCTGTGATTTCCGCTACGGGTTTGGGCGAATTGATCCGAACCGGCTGAATACCATCTCTGGATACAATGACTGTCTTCCAGTGCTTGAGGTCCTATCACAGGGAAGAGGGGGTTGACTTCTTCTCCAAAGCACCAGAAACAGGACAAGAAGTTAACGGAAAGAAGATCATTAAGCAGAGATCTAACCTAGAAGTAAGGAGAAATTTTCTGCCAGTGAGAACAATTAATCAGTGGAACAGCTCCAGGAGGCATTATGGGTGTTCCATCACTGGAGTTTTTCAAAAATAGACTGGATAGTCATTTGACTGGGATGGTATAAGGCAGGGCTAATGAACCTTTTCGGCACCGAGTGCCCAAACTGTAACGTGAGAATGTGCCCAAACCGGAGCCCCGGAAACTCAAAGACCAGCTGGCCGGTGTGCATGTGTGCGCCAGCCACCTGGTCTTCTAGTTTCTGCACCAGCCAGCTGGTCTTCACACACTTCAAGCCCTGGAAACCCAAAGATCAGCTGGTTTTCAGGTTTTCGGGGCTCTGGCACATGCGAAGATCAGCTGGCCAGTGTGCATGCGTGCGCCAGCCACCTGGTCTTCTAGTTTCCGCGCCAGCTAGCTGGTCTTCGCGTGTGTCGGAGCCCCGGAAACCCAAGACCGGCTGGTTTTCAGGTTTTCAGGGCTCTGGCACACACAAAGATCAGCCGGTGTGCATGTGCGTACCGGAAAAAACAGAAGACCAGCTGGCGACAACACAGGTGCCCACAGAGGGCTCTGCGTGCCACCTCTGGCACGTGTGCCATATGTTCGCCATCACAGGGGTAAGGTCTCCTGCTTTGAGCGAGGGGTTAGTCTAGAAGGTCTCTGAGTTTCCTTCCAATCCTGCGTTTCTATAGCAATAGCACTTAGACTTATATACTGTTTCACAGTGCTTTACAGCCTTTTCTAAGTGGTTTACAGACTCAATATATTAGCCCCCACAATATGGGTCTTTGTTTTATTGACCTCGGAAGACTGGAATGCTGAGTCAACCTTGAGCCGGTCAGGATCGAACTCCTGGCAGTCAGCAGAATTAGCCTGCAATACTGCATTCTAACCACTATGTTGCAAATTGAAAACACATCTATTTATTCGCGCGGGGCTGGCTTAAATTTTATTGGTTTTAAATTTTCTATTATTAATTTTAAGGGGTTTTTTAGTTTTATATATTTTAAAGTTTTTAGGCCAACTATATAATAAGTTTTTTAATCTGTATTTTAATTGTATATTGTACCGTTTGTTTTACCTTGGCTGTACACCGCCCTAAGTCCTTCGGGGGAAGGGCGGTATAAAAATTGAATAAATAATAAATAATAATAATAATAATGTTCTATAAAATCTTTCAAGTACTCAAAAACAACACACTGATCTGTCTATTTTAACTTACATTGGCCTGTGCAGCACAAGATTCGAGTTATTATAAGTCTACTACTATAACTCTACTCCTACTATAAGCCTACTACTTTTCAGAAAGAACACTGAATCTAGGTTTTAAAAGAACGGGTCCAGGGGTGAAATTTGGCTCTGCGCATGCGCAAGATGGCGGCCCGCTAGGTGAACGGAGCCGACGGGAAGATCGCCGCGGGATGGCATTGCCCAGACGGCTAGCCGAGCCGCCTATACCCCCCGGCCCACTTTGTCAGCTTCTCGGCAGCCGTGGGAGGGGTCTGCGGGCCTTTTCGGTGCCACGGCTGCCGAGAACGAGGCCGGGTGAGGGAGAGCGGCGAACGGCGGCCATTTCCTGGGTGCGTGGGGCGAGGTGAGGCCGCAGCCGCGGAACATAGGCTTGCTGGTCCATCATGGCCTGTGGACTGTGGATTGCTGAGTGCTGGACTACCTTGGGTATGTTTCCTTCCCCCCAGCTTGGTTTTCCCGGGATTGTTTTCTCTGGACGAAGGGGGTGGAGAGTTTACCGGCCTTCCATTGCCGGCTCGCCCACTGCCTTCCCTGCAGGGAGGTTCTCTGAGGACATTTTACCCCATTTATGCCGTATCTGGGATCTACGGCCTATTACATCTTACCGGCCTTCCTCAGAGGTGCCTGGCCCGGTTTCTGGGAAAGGCCCTGGATCTGAGGAGCGGCCAGGTTTCTGGATTAGTTCTGGATTAACTTGGAATGTGGGATTTGTCTGAGGCTTCCCTGGAAGATTTTTATCTTGAACCATCTTAACAGAGGGAATTGGCGTGGTGATTACTGGAGATGTTCCAGCCGTTGGAGACCTATTTCTCCCACTATTATTTAAGCACTGTCATCTGCACTTATATGGCCTTTTGGGATCTTTGGCCAGGATTGTTCTTTGGAACTATAGTGGAAGAGACTTGGAGACCGATTTGAGACCTGTCGGAGGATGTACCCACCTCGTTTTCCCCATGGATTTTGGGACTGGGCTACTTTTTCCATCTTCCATCCTTAGCCTATCTATCATTTCAGCCACCATCGGATGATGGGTATCCATGGGCAGAACTATAGACTAATATCTTGCCATCCCGGACAATGATCATCTCCCGGCGACTGTTATCCCCTAGCGGAGTATTATTTGCACGATTCGCCTTTGCTATTCGGTACAGGAGCTCTTGCGCCTGCGAGGTGCCCCCGCCTCGCAGGAATGGCCCGTTTTACCAAGGGCCGGCCTCAATGACGGATCTTGGGATCCACAGAGGTGGCATGCGAAGAGGAAGAGCCTTTGGGGGTTTTTAGATAGGGCATTTTTAAGGGGTGGGAGGGGTAGGGCGGGTGTTGGGGGAAACCCGCCGGGTGGGGTATCAGTTCCTGCGCATGCTCATGGCGGTGAGTTAATAGGTCCGAAGGTTGTGGGGGGAGTTCAGGTCCCATTGGTAGAGGGTGGTGCTATTTGCACGGTTTGGGGGAGGGGCAGATTTGGCGGAAGCGGGGGCTCGGATCATGTTACGGGGGCGCGCGTTCGATGCTTGCAGGCGATCGCGCGCCCCGAGCCTCCAGACTTCCCCCGTTCCCCGGATAGTCAAGACCCTCAGAGCCTGGGCCTTCGGCTGATGCTGTGTAATGCACGGTCCGTGGCCAATAAGGCCCCCCTAATTCACGATCTTATTCAGGGGGGTGCCGCGGACTTTATAGGCATTACGGAGACCTGGTTGGGCGCAGAAGGGGGCGTGCCCCTGGTACAGATGTGCCCACCAGGTTTCCGTGCATTCCATCAGCCGAGAGCCCAGGGTAGGGGTGGGGGGGTGGCGGTTGTGATTAGAGAGTCTGGAGCCGAGGAGACCACTGTGCCTCAGATTGTCGGGTGTGAATCCCTCCTTGTGAAATGGGGCCATAGATGTCAGATGGGCTTGCTGGTCGCGTACCTGGCTCCTTGCTACGTGACAGCTGCCCTGCCCGAGCTCCTGGAGGTGCTTGCTGGGGTGGCAGTTGAGACCCCCAGACTTTTAGTCATGGGGGATTTTAACTGCCATCTGCCGGCTCGTCATCGACAGCAGCTCGGGAGTTCACGGCTTCCATGACGGCCTTGGACCTGACTCAAGTAGTTGATGGCCCCACCCACACGGGGGGTGGTACACTCGATCTGATTTTTGTCTCTGGTCAGTGGTTGAGAGATCTGGACTTACAGGAAATAGTCATCGAACCTTTGTCATGGTCAGATCACTCTCTCCTTCGCCTGGACTTTCTGACCGCCATCCAACACCGCAGGGAGACGGAGCCGATGCGTTGGTTCCGTCCCAGGCGCCTGATGGACCCTGAGAGGTTCCGGACGGAGCTTGGGCCATTCCCTGAGGGTCTGGCTCGCGGCACGTCTGAGGAACTTGTTGCGGCCTGGGAACGGGCCGCGGCGGGGGCCTTAGATCGTGTCGTGCCTTTGCGGCCTCTGACCCGGCGCAGGTCCCAACCGGCTCCTTGGTTCTCCGAGGAGCTGAGGGGGATGAAGCGCGGAGAAGGCGCCTAGAGAGCATCTGGAGGTCTAGCCGTTCTGAGGCTGATCGGACACTAGTGAAGTCCTATACTAGGACTTACCTAGTGGCATTGAGGAAGCGAGGCGTTGCTACGCCTCCTCCCTCATTGCGTCGGCAGATAACCGCCCAGCCGCCCTGTTCCGGGTGACTCGTTCCCTCCTTCATCAGGGGGAGCGGGATGACCCGCTGCAGGGACGTGCTGAGGAGTTTAACGGTTATCTATACGATAAAATCGTTCAGCTGCGGACGGGTTGGACCAAAATTGCGGTGACCCTGGTGAGGTGCCCGAGGTGGTCTTGGTGACATTGTCTGGGATGAGTTTGACCCTGTGGCTCCGAGGACATGGACAGGTTGTTGGGTAGGCTGAATGCCACCACGTGTTTACTGGACCCGTGCCTCCTGGCTGGTGCTGGCCACTCAGGAGGTGACACGAGGCTGGCTCAGGCGATTACGACCGCTTCTTTGGTGGAGGTGTCTTTCCGGCCGCCTTGAAAGAGGCGGTGGTGAGACCCTCCTTAAGAAGCCTTCCTGGACCCGGCTGTTTTAGGTAATTATCGTCCGGTCTCCAACCCGCCGCGCGAAGGTTGTAGAAATATGGTGGCATATCAGTTTCCCCTACACCTGGATGAAACCGTCTATCTAGACCCATTCCAGTCCGGTTTCCGGCCCGGTTACAGCACGGAGACGGCTTTGGTCGCGTTGGTGGATGATCTCTGGAGGGCCAGGGATAGGGGTTGTTCCTCTGCCCTGGTCCTATTAGACCTCTCAGCGGCTTTCGATACCATGCACCATGGTAACCTGCTGCGCCGGTTGGAGGATTGGGAGTGGGAGGCACCGCATCGGTGGTTCTCCTCCTATCTCTCCGACCGGTCGCAGTCAGTGTTGACAGGGGGCAGAGGTCGGCCCGAGGTGCCTCACTTGTGGGGTGCCGCAGGGTCGATCCTCTCGCCTTCTGTTTAACATCTACATGAAGCCGCTGGGTGAGATCATCAGTGGTTTCGGCGTGAGGTATCAGCTGTATGCGGATGACACCCAGCTGTACTTTCCACCGGACCACCCCAACGGTTATCAAGTGCTGTCCCGGTGTCTGGAGGCCGACGGGTCTGGATGGGGAGAAACAGGCTCAAGCTCAATCCTCCAAGACAGAGTGGCTGTGGATGCCGGCATCCCGGTACAGTCAGCTAACCGCGGCTGACCATCGGTGGCGAGTCATTGGCCCCGATGGAGGGGGTGCGCAACTTAGGCGCCCTCCTGGATGAACGGCTGTCTTTAGAAGACCATTTGACGGCCGCCTCCAGGAGAGCGTTTTACCAGGTTCGCCTGGTACGTCAGTTGCGCCCCTTTCTGGACCGGGATGCCCTGTGCACGGTCACCACGCACTCGTGACGCCTCGCCTGGATTACTGCAATGCTCTCTACATGGGGCTCCCTTGAAGGGCATCCGGAGGCTGCAGTTAGTCCAGAATGCAGCTGCGCGGATGATAGAGGGAGCCCCTCGTGGCTCCCACATAACACCCATCCTGCGCAGGCTGCACTGGCTACCTGTGGCCTTCCGGGTGCGCTTCAAGGTGTTGGTGACCACCTTAAAGCGCCCATGGCATAGGGCCGGGTTATCTACGGGACCGCCTACTGCTACCGAATACCTCTCATCGACCCGCGCCTCACAGGAGGGACTCCTCAGGGTGCCGCCAGCGAGGCAATGTCGCCTGGTGGCGCCCAGGGGAGGGCCTTCTGTGGGGCTCCCACCCTCTGGAACGAACTGCCCCCGGGACTTCGTCAACTTCCGGACCTTCGGACCTTCCGCCGTGAGCTCAAAACATACTTATTTCATTGCGCAGGACTGAGTTAGGTTTTAATTAATGGGTTTTAAGTGGGGGTTTTATTTTTTATTTTTTTAATTATTTTAATTGTTAGGCTTTATAATAAGTTTTTTAATTGTTTTTTAGATTGTATTTATCTGTTTTTTTAGATGCCTGTAAACCGCCCTGAGTCCTGTGGGAGATAGGGCGGTATATAAATTTGAACAATAAATAAATAAATAAATAAATAAATGCTCCCGGTTTGGACCAGATTGCGCAATCTGGTAGCGATGGGAGCAGGTATTTCGGAGAACTGGTAGCAAAAATCCCTGCCCCCTCCCCCCACTGCCCACGCCTCGCTGTTCCTCTTCTCTGTCCCTGAAGCTCTCGGTGGTGATATAGCTGCAAACGGCCTTAAATGACTGCCTCCGCACTTCAAAGGGCCGCACTACAGCTGATCAGTGCTGTAGGCAGCTAGTAGACTGGTGCCTCTATTTTTAAAGAAGGTAGACTGGTGCCTCTCAGTAAAACGCAATTGGTAGACTGAAGCCTCTATTTTTAAAGAAGGTAGACCGGTGCCTCCCAAGTTTTGTATACTTTATTATTTTTATTATTTATTATTATTGACCATGCCCATTCAGTCACCTGACCACCAAGCCACACCCACCAATTAAGCCACGCCCACAGAACCGGTAGGGAAAATTTTTAGATTTCACCCCTGAACGGGTCTAGTACTTCAAAATTTCACTAAATCTGTATTTAGGAGGAGTCTGTGCCAGGTGCCTGCAAACCTGGCTCTTTTAAGACTTGTGGACTTCAACTCCCAGAGTAGCTCAGCCAGCAAAACTGGCTGAGGAACTCTGGGAGTTGAAGTCCACAAGTCTTAAAAGAGCCAAGTTTGCAGGCACCTGGTCTATGCTAAGACGTGGCAAGTACCAGGAAGCAGGGTGACTTTTATTTATTTATTTATTTATTTATTAATCGTATTTGTATACCGCCCTATCTCCCGAAGGACTCAGGGCGGTTAACAGGCACATAAAAACACATAAATACAGAGTAAAAACAATTAAAAAACTTATTCTAAAAGCCGAATATTTAAAACAATATAAAAATAAAACCCATTTAAAACCCATAAATTTAAAAACTAATTCAGTCCTGCGCAAATAAATAAGTGTGTTTTAAGCTCGCGCCGGAAGGTCCGGAGGTCCGGAAGTTGACGAAGTCCTGGGGGTAGTTCGTTCCAGAGGGTGGGAGCCCCCACAGAGAAGGCCCTTCCCCTGGGCGTCGCCAGACGACATTGCCTCGCTGACGGCACCCTGAGGAGTCCCTCTCTGTGAGAGCGCACGGGTCGGTGAGAGGTATTCGGTAGCAGTAGGCGGTCCCGTAAGTAACCCGGGACCAATCACCAGAAGACTGTGTAGTTCTAGTCCCGCCTTAGGCATGAAAGCCAGCTAGGTAAACTAGGGCCAGTCCCTCTCTCTCAGCCCAACCCACCTCACAGGGTTGTTGTTACGGGAAAAATAGGAGGTGTGTTGGATGTGTTCACAACCTTGAGTTATTTGTAAAAATAATAAAGTTGAGATATGAAAGTGAGTGAGGGAAGGAAGGAAGGAAGGAAGGAAGGAAGGAAGGAAGGAAGGAAGGAAGGAAAAGAATCAGAATGGAGCTGGAAGGGACCCTGGAGGTTTTCCAGTCTAACCCCCTGCTCAAGCAGGAGACCCTTTTGACACCGAGTGCCGAAATGGGAGCATGCGCACGTTGGGAATTTTCCGGCACTCGCATGCGTACCGGCCACCTGGTCTTCCGGTTTCTGGCATGCATGCATGCGGGAAGACCAGCTGACTCATGTGCATATGCATGCTGGAAACCAGAAGATCATCTTCCTGGCACACGCATGTGCCCCGGGCAGCTCCTCTTCCAGTTTCTGGTGCTCCCATGCATGTGAAGACCAGCTGGTCAGCACACCGGAACCTAGAAGAGCAACAGGCAACGGCTTGTGTGCCTGGAGAGATGGCTCTGCGTGCCACTTTCTGCACATGTGCTATAGGTTTGCCATTGCGGCCCTATACCATATCAGTTCAGTGGCTGCCTAGTTCAGACAAGTGACTGTTGAAAGGAAAAGAAAGAGGAGGGGAAAGGGGACAGGAAAGGAAAGGAAGGGAAGGGAAGGGAAGGAAGAGAGGAGAGGAGAGGAGAGGAGAGGAGAGGAGAGGAGAGGAGAGGAGAGGAAAGGAAGAGAGAAGACTGGCATAATATTTTTAATATTTTTAATATTTTAAATTTTAACTGGGGTTTTATCATTATATGGTTTATAATTTTAAACTTTTAAATGTGGCCATTTTTTCTAATATGTTCGGTTTTAAATTGTTGTTTTAATTGTACATTTTTGTGTTTTTTATCTTTGGCTGTACACCGCCCTGAGTCCTTCGGGAGAAGGGCGGTATAAAAATTTAATAAATAAATAAATAAAATAAATAAAAATAGAAGAGGAGAGGAGAGGAGAGGAAAGGAGGAGAAGAGAGGAGAGGAGAGGGAGAGGAAAGGAGAGGAAAGGAAAGGAAAGGAAAGGAAAGGAGGAGAAGAGAGGAGAGGAGAGGGAGAGGAAAGGAGAGGGAGAGGAGAGGAGAAGAGAGGAAAGGAAAGGAAAGGAAAGGAAGAGAGGAGAGGAGAGGAGAGGAAGAGAGGAGAGGAGAGGAAGAGAGGAGAGGAGAGGAGAGGAAAGGAAAGGAAAGGAGGCGAGGAAAAGAAAGAAAGAGAGGAGAGGAAAGGGAAAGGTAAGGAAAGGAAAGGAAAGGAGGAGAGGAGAGGAAAGGAAAAGAGAGGAGAGGAGAGGAAAGGAAGAGGAAAGGAAAGGAAAAAGGTCCAGCAAATGGCTTTCCGGCAGCAAGATAACAGGTGTTTTCTTTTGTGAGAACCTTCAATGATGACTTAACAGGTTTGCTGTCTGCATCAGATAATTACGCAGAAGGCAATAGACTTGTTCTTTGTAGTCCGAACGAGTGCAGCGTACGCCCTTTCGACTTGACGCCGAGCGAGAACTCTGTAATGCTATGAATCATTTGGTTGAGCAATGGGCTACCTCAAGCAGCCGATGGGCTCGTCTTCCCTTGGAGATGCTTCAGCAGAAATTACAAACCCTTAAAACAACGGATGGTTTGGATGAAGGGTCTCTTTAAAACCCTCTGGAGTCCGTTCCGCACTATTGTTCGAGATGTGTGGCTTACACAGGACCACAACGACAATAGCAAAAAAATAAAAATAAAAAAATCCATCAGCAAAGTTAGCTGCCTTACCTAAGCAATGTCCTTGCCAGTGATGTAGAACCGCTTCAGTAATTCCCTACTTTGTTACAAATGTGTTCTTGCTCCATTTGCTAGCTCCTTTTTTTTTTAAAAAAAATATCCCAGCTGTCTCTTCAATCCTTTTTTCCCCCCTCCGAGTTGTTTTTCTCCCCAGCCCAACTTCTACATCAAGAGAAAAGGTAATTAATTTCCCAAGAAAAGCAAAGAAAACAAGGTGGTTTTTTTCCCCCTCTTACATTCATTGTTGACCTTTCCCCATCTGGCGCCTTCTTGTTGTGTCGGATTTCATTTCCCATAGTTCCCAGCCAAAAACAGTTGAAAATTGTGGAACTGAAGTTTCACGTAGGAGATGGGGGTGGCGTCAAGAGAGGAATCAGCCTGGAATCCTTATGTTCTCATAAGCAGTCTAGGTCCAAACCTCACTTGAATTCCAATAACTCTCATCTAGTGCAAGTTTAGTGTTGAAAATTAGTTGACTAGATTCTTGGATATAGGCCAGGGGTGGGTTTCATGTAATTTTACCACTGGTTCGCCATGCACCGAAAATGTGAGTGTATGCCTTTTGCGTATGCGCACGGCCTTCTGCGCACGCACTTTGCTCGCACACACGGCTTGCATGCATGTGCGCGGCTTAGTAAACATAGCTAAATAGGATGACATAGCGCCAGGGTGGGTGGGCACTTGTAGGTCGCCACTACCAGTTCAAACCAGTGATATAGTCCTGAGCTTAACTGCAACTCATTGTGTGGTTCTGATTTCTTTGTGCCTGACACTTAACAGAATAACAGAATTGGAAGAGACCTTGGAGGTCTTCTAGTCCAACCCCCTGCTCAAGCAGGCGATTCTACCATTCCCACGTTCCCAAGTGAAGCCAGCTCTGACCCCATGTAATTTACGCCCCAATCATGACCCTGTTTCCACCTCCCCCCAGGGTATGTCATTAATCATATTCGCCAACAGAGCAATTTCGTGGGTTGTAGAGATCATTCCCCTCCAGCCGCTGTGGGAAACCCTGGGAGACAGCCTTGAGAGAGATAAGTCTGGAATGTGTCTTTGGCTGCTGTGCTGTTTCGTTGGTTTCCCATCCTTCTTGCCTATGGCAACTTGAGAGCAGGCCAGGGATGTTTTGCGAGTTGACAGGTGTTTTGTTTATGAATAGGCTGGGCTGGATTTTTTAATGGGCACAAAATATCCTTCTCTAAAGACTTCAAGCACCTACTGGAGGCTGTTTCCTATAGCAGGAAGACTGGGACTGCTTTCTGCCTTTAAGAGCATGTTTCTCCATTTCTCCTTTGGGGAAATATTCTATCTTCCCTCTTTTTAATATTAAGAATAAATAATATTTTAATGTTGTGGGGGGGACTTCCTACAATATCTTCCCATGGGGTTTCTGACAACCATAGTCAATGGGAGAAGCCGAGTTTGCTTAATGTGATTTACAGTGATTCACTTAATAACAATGATGGTTAAAAACATTTTAAAATTGAGTGTGGCTCTCTTAACGGCCACCATGCTTAGCAGCAAAAATTCTAGTCCCAATTGTGGTTGTAAGTCAAGAACTGCTGGTAAAAAGAAAAACAGATTATAAAACCAATGCATAAGCTTTAAAATTGGAAGAATATTGGTGTTAATTGGCTATATGTCTAGCAAGTGGAATGGTACACTCCTACAGATGGTGCCTTAATGGTTTTAAACAGTTTTATTTTTAAATGTCTTTAAATGATTTCGATTGCTGTTTTGGGATTGTTTTTGTACTTGGGTCGGGGAGGATCTTTAACCTTCCAAGTCAGGGGGTTCAAACATGGCAGCTTTAAGACTTGGGGACTTCAACTCTCAGAATTCCTTGGCCAGCCATGCTGGTTGGGGAATTCTGGGAGTTGAAGTCCACAAAGTCTTAAAATTGCCAAGTTTGGAAACTCCTGTTGTAAGCCATCTAGAATCACAGCAGTGAGACAGGTGGCCAAAATAAATGTAACGAGATAGATAGATAATAAATAGATGGATGGATGGATGGATGGATAGATAGATGATAAATGATATATAGAGGAGACATAGATGACAAATGGAGGATATAGAGATAGATGATAGATAGATAGATAGATAGATAGATAGATAGATATTTATTATTTATTTATTTATTTATTTTTATTTTATTTGATTTTTTTATTTGATTTAAAACTTATTTTAAATTAGCCCAATGATTAAAATTTCCCATACTAAAAACCCCGTTTAAAATAAATAAATTTAAACATTAAAATCCCAATTTAAGCCAGCCCCGCGCGGATAAAAAGATGAGTCTTGAGTTCGCGACGAAATGTCCGAAGGTCGGGTATTTGGCGTAAACCCGGGGGAAGCTCGTTCCAGAGTGTGGGAGCCCCCACAGAGAAGGCCCTTCCCCTGGGGGCCGCCAGCCGACATTGTTTGGCGGACGGCACCCTGAGAAGTCCCTCTCTATGGGAGCGTACGGCTCGGTGGGAAGCGTGTGGTAACAGCAGGCGGTCCCGTAAGTACCCAGGTCCTAAGCCATGGAGCGATTTAAAGGTCATAACCAACACCTTAAAGTGCACCCGGAAGGCCACAGGCAGCCAGTGCAGCCTGCGCAGGAGCGGTGTTACATGGGAGCTACGCGTAGCTCCCTCTATAACCCGCACAGCTGCATTCTGGACTAACTGAAGCCTCCGAGCGCACTTCAAGGGGAGCCCCATGTAGAGAGCATTACAGTAATCCAAGCGAGAGGTAACGAGATAGATAGATAGATAGATAGATAGATAGATAGATAGATAGATAGATAGATAGATAGATGACATATGGAGGATATAGAGATAGATAGATAGATAGATAGATAGATAGATAGATAGATAGATAGATAGATAGATAGAAAGATAGATAGATGACAAATGGAGGATATAGAGATAGATAGATAGATAGATAGATAGATAGATAGATAGATAGATAGATAGATGACAAATGGAGGATATAGAGATAGATGGATAGATAGATGGATAGATAGATAGATAGATAGATAGATAGATAGATAGATGACAAATGGAGGATATAGAGATAGATAGATAGATAGATAGATAGATAGATAGATAGATAGATATATAGATGACATATGGAGGATATAGAGATAGATGGATGGATGGATAGATAGATAGATAGATAGATAGATAGATAGATAGATAGATAGATGACAAATGGAGGATATAGAGATAGATAGATAGATAGATAGATAGATAGATAGATAGATAGATATTTATTATTTTATTTATTTATTTATTTATTTTATTTTATTTTATTTGATTTAAAACTTATTTTAAATTAGCCCAATGATTAAAATTTCCCATACTAAAACCCGTTTAAAATAAATAAATTTAAACATTAAAATCCCAATTTAAGCCAGTGGATAAAAAGATGAGTCTTGAGTTCATGACGAAATGTCCAAGGTCGGGTATTTGGCGAAACCCGGGGAAGCTCGTTCCAGAGTGGGAGCCCCACAGAGAAGGCCCTTCCTGGGGGCCGCCAGCCGACATTGTTTGGCGGACGGCACCCTGAGAAGTCCTCTCTATGGGAGCGTACGGCTCGTGGGAAGCGTGTGGTAACAGCAGGCGGTCCCGTAAGTACCCAGGTCCTAAGCCATGGAGCGATTTAAAGGTCATAATATATATATATATATATATATATATAGAGAGAGAGAGAGAGAGATGGGAGCTACGTAGCTCCTCTATAACCCGCACAGCTGCATTCTGGACTAACTGAAGCCTCCGAGCGCACTTCAAGGGAGCCCCATGTAGAGAGCATTACAGTAATCCAAGCGAGAGGTAATAGATAGATAGATAGATAGATAGATAGATGAATAGATAGATAGATAGATGACATATGGAGGATATAGAGATAGATAGATAGATAGATAGATAGATAGATAGATAGATAGATAGATAGATAGATAGAAAGATAGATAGATGACAAATGGAGGATATAGAGATAGATAGATAGATAGATAGATAGATAGATAGATAGATAGATAGATAGATAGATGACAAATGGAGGATATAGAGATAGATGGATAGATAGATGGATAGATAGATAGATAGATAGATAGATAGATAGATAGATGACAAATGGAGGATATAGAGATAGATAGATAGATAGATAGATAGATAGATAGATAGATAGATAGATAGATGACATATGGAGGATATAGAGATAGATGGATGGATGGATAGATAGATAGATAGATAGATAGATAGATAGATAGATAGATAGATAGATGACAAATGGAGGATATAGAGATAGATAGATAGATAGATAGATAGATAGATAGATAGATAGATAGATAGATAGATAGATAGATAGACTGGATTAGTTTTTAAATTTATATTGGTTTTAAATGGTTTTTATTATTTATATTGCTTTTTAATTCGGCTTGGTAGAATAAGTTTTTTAACTGTGGTTTTAGTCTGTATTTATATGTCTTTTACTTGCCTGTGAACCGCCCTGAGTCCCTCGGGAGATAGGGCGTATATAAATGTGATAAATAAATAAATAAATAAATAATATATATATATATATATATATATATATATAGAGAGAGAGAGAGAGAGAGAGAGAGAGAGAGACAGACAGACAGACAGACAGACAGACAGACAGACAGACAGACAGACAGACAGACATATGGATGATAGATAGATATTTAAAATTAACTATAATTAAATTACATAGTTAAAAAAATATTTCTTTTGGCTTTAACCAACTGTAGTCTTCAGAATATATATTCCAGAAATTGTGGGTTGCTGAGTTCATTTTGATTCTATTTTCCATTTCTAAATTCAGAAAAGATACTCTGTTAAATAGCCATAGAATGAATACCAATCACAAGATTTAGACTGGGGCCCAATTTAATATCCTGCGGAAGAAGAATTCTCTTGGATTTGACTCCAGTGAAAGTCTTGCCTGTTTTTGTTATCTGACTTAGCCCAAAGTCCAGATTTCTGACTCTCACGGATGAGTATGGGGAAAACCCAAACTGGGTTAATGTATTTACTTTCCACCCAAGGGATAGAACGTGTTAGAATATTAAAAAGCTGGAGGATAGGGGTTGTAAATCTCTCAGGTTTGAGGTAAAGCAGTGCGGAGGAAAACATGATGTTGTTTTTAGACACTTGCTGATATTACTCTCCTCACAGCTGGAGTAAAGGCAAACAAGGTCAGAGAAAAAGAGGGAAGGTGTTTTTGTGAGAAAGGTGTCTTCACAAAATTGGGATATTTTTTTTTATTAGTGACTGAGCCTCCTGATTTTGGGACAGAGGAAAACTGGAATCTTTAAAAAGCTGACTTTCATCATCATCATCACCATCATCATCCACCTGTAGGAATTTAGCATATGCCCCTCTCCTAGGAAAATGAGATATTTTAGGAAATATTAAAAGGGCAGAATATTTCCCCTAAAAGGGAGGCAGAAACTCAGCGCCCTCCCTCCCCCATATTTGTCAATGAGCCATTAAGGCCTGGGCCAGTCTATCCAACGAAGCGGTCGAAGTGCTGTCCCGGTGCCTGGAAGCCGTACGGGTCTGGATGGGGAGAAACAGACTCAAGCTCAATCCCTCCAAGACGGAGTGGCTGTGGATGCCGGCACCCCGGTTGGGGGCGAGTTAGTGGCCCCAAAGGAGGTGGTTCGCAACTTGGGCATCCTCCTGGATGGTCGGCTGTCCTTTGATGAACATCTGGCGGCCGTCACCAGGAGGGCCTTTTACCAAGTTCGCTTGGTTCGCCAGTTGCGCCCCTTCCTTGACCGGGATGCCTTATGCACAGTCACTCACGCTCTGGTTACATCTCGGCTGGATTATTGCAATGCTCTCTACATGGGGCTGCCCTTGAGGTGCACCCGGAGGCTGCAGTTAGTCCAGAATGCAGCTGCGCGAGTGGTAATGGGAGCCGCTCGTGGCTCCCATGTAACACCACTGCTCCGTAGTCTGCACTGGCTTCCTGTAGTCTTCGGTGCGCTTCAAGATCCTGGTTACCACCTTTAAAGCGCCCATGGCTTAGGACCCGGTACTTACGAGACCGCCTGCTGTTACCTTATGCCTCCCATCGACCCGTACGCCCCCACAGAGAGGGCCTTCCCAGGGTGCCGCCCGCCAAACAATGTCGGCTGGCGCCCCCCGGGGGAAGGGCCTTCTCTGTGGGAGCACCGACACTCTGGAACGAACTCCCCCCTGGCTTACGTCAAGTGCCTGATCTTCGGACCTTTCGTTGTGAGCTAAAAACATATTTATTCATTCAAGCAGGACTGGCATAAATAGTGGTTTTTAAATTGGGGTTTTAATAATATTTTAAATTTTTAAATCTTTTAATTATCGGCCATTTAGTAATAGTTTATTTTAATTTCTTTTAATTGTATATACTCTGTATTTTATTTCGGCTGTACACCGCCCTGAGTCCTTTGGGAGAAGGGCGGTATAAAAATTTAATAAAATAAATAAATAAAATAAATAAATACATAACAGAGATCTACCTCCTTCAAGCAGAGCCATAATAGGAATTGCCCAAAGCCCTTTCGTTACATCATCACCCAGCGAGGCTCAACCAAGCCTGGGACACAGACAACCTACAAAGTTACCCCGCCATGGCCCTCTGGGAGTCTGACAACCAATCAGAATACAAGCTCAAATTCAAAAGCCCAGAATGGGTATAAAGCTCAGGCGCTCTCAGCATTTCTCCTCCCCGCTTTTTTTTCTTCGCCCAAGATCTCCAAGGCATGTGATCCTGTCCACCATTAAAACCATCTTTCCAAGCAGCCCCCACATGTTTCCAGTGTCTTTCTCTCCCCTTGGAACTGAACCCAGAAGGACATTTCTTCCAACACACCCTGTCAGAGACACTCGTGAAACACAGATGGTTATTTTGAGCAGGAATTAAATTGGTTGTTGGTTGTTTTTTTCCTGAAAAGACCATGCACTGAAACGAGAATTTGATTTGAGCATTCTAAAAGTACAACCCCACCAATTACCTCATCTGTGGCATGTATTTTTTTTTGTTTTACCTCTGAGGACAAGAAGGATAAATTCATCTCTTTTAAGGAGAAGTTAATCCCCTTAATTCCTTTCTGAAGCTTAACCTTTTGCAGTTACATTATTGTTAATATGAAAATATTGATGGATTACTTTTCAGCCAGGGTAGCATCGTCCATAGCGTTTACACCGTTGTCCTACTTACATTCTTCTGATGATTTTTGGTCCTTTTCTGAGGGGAACCTAATCATGTTTGTGCATCTCCACCTGCTCTATCATAACGGCTTTTCATTTAATTTTGCAGTGTTTTTCTATATAATCCTCTTGAGGTTACGGGATAAAATGGGATGCAAAGAATGAGGGCAGGAGTGTGTTGTGGTCCAGCAGCCTGCAGAGCTGGCAACGGAGTCGGACAGCGATGAGGCTGAGGAAGAACATGGGCCAGTCCTGGAGCTGGGGAAGGCCCAGATGTGGGCTCTGAGTCAGAGGCAGAGATGGGACCAGGGCCATCAGGGAGTGATGTGCGGACTCCAGAGCCTCCAGAGGCTGACAATAGTGAGGCAGAGGAACAGGAAGAGCCTGTTCCAAGTGCACACATGAGAAGAGCTGCCAGAAGGCAAGAGCAGCTCAAGCAAAGAGGACGACTCGGGAGTAGGGCCAAGAGATGATTGGCCCCTCCCATAAGGCTTAAAAGACCAGCAATGGCGTTTGGGCTCTTTGCCGGAAAACAACGTTGATAATTTTATTTATTTATTTATTTATTTATTTGATTTTTATACCGCCCTTCTCCCGAAGGACTCCTTGCTCCTTGTCTTGCTGCATTTATTTCTTGTCGGCGTCTTCTGCTTTTGAACTTTTGCCAAGAAAAGCCTTTGGCAGTTTGTCAAATTAGACCAACGTTGGTGATAAGACTGAAGAACTGTGTTCTGAAGAATTTGCTTTGATTTAGTTTGGACTATGCTGAGAATGAGTTAATTCTCAGCTGTTCTAATAACGTCTGTTTGTTTTTGAACTACTACTATCTACTTGGGCCCGGGTCACAACAGGGTGGGCTTCAAAAATTTTAGCAAGGGGTTCTCTGACCTGTTGCTGGGTGGGCGTGGCCATGGTGGGCATGGCCTAGTCAGCCTCCTGCACCACAGAAGGGGGGAGGCTTTTTGCCCTCCCCGGTCTCCAGAGGCTTTTTTTGCGCCTCCGGGAGGGCAAAAATGGCCTCCCCAGGCTCCAGAGGCCCTCTGGAGGCTGGAAACAGGCCCATTTCCGGCATTCCCAAACTTCTGGTAGGCCCGTTTTTTGCCCTCCCTGAACCTCCGCACGTGCCCTGCACTTACCTGCATCCAAAATGGTCCACGTGAGGACTCCTGGGAATGGTGGGGAGGGATGGGCGAGGCCAGCCAGAAGTGGGATTTGGGGGTTCTCTGAACTGCACAGAATCTTAGCTAGAGGGTCTCCCGAACCCCAAGGAGCCCACCCCTGAATTAGGTCCCCATGTATATTATTCGTCAAAAATGAATGTTTATTTGAGAATAAATATGTCTTAAGGATACCGGGTGGAAGGCCAGAGGCAAAGGTACCATTTTGGCTAGGTTGGAATTTTTTATTTGGGATTTTTAGCTGGGTGCCGTACTGGAACTATGCCGACCCACAAAAGATGTCATCCAAACGGCCCATTTAGCAGGTGCTAAAATTAGGGGGTTATGTTGGTGAATGATCAGTGGAAGCTAATGCACTATTTAAAAAAAACAAAAACCAACCCAAATTAAACGGCTCCTCTTGGCAATCAGAAGTAGCAGCTGCTATCTCCTCCTCTTCTTCCCCAAAGCTCAATTTTATTGTGAAAAAAAAAAATTAGGACTTATATCCTGACATTAGTTGGAGCTGAATCAGAGCAATGAATGAATGGTCTCTTGACTGTAAGCATGTATTTATTTTTACCTCATCTTTATTACTTTACAAATAATTCAAAGGAGCACACATTCTTAGAACTCCTCCTTACTTTTATTTTCTCTACAACAACAACCCTGTGAGGTGGATTAGGCTGAGACTGAGGGACTGGCTCAAGGTCACCCAGCCAGCTTTCATGGCTAAGGCGGGATTAGAACTCTTAAACTCTCGATGATTTGGCCCAAAGTCACCCAACTGGCTTTCATGCCCAAGGTAGGACTAGAACTCACCTCCTGCTTTCTAGCCTGATGCCTTAACCATTAGGCCGAACTGTCTCATCATCTCATTGGCCTCAATGTGGCTGCAAGTTAAAATTAAAAACTGAAAGTATTTCAAATGGCCTTTGGTATTTGCAGGGACGCCATTGGTGTATAATTTGTGCATGTGGTTGTACCACCTTTATTTTTATTTTTAGATAATGGATTTAACAATGCCTTTAACATTTTACGGCATTGCTCTTTTGATGTGCATCGTTTGTAAACGACTGAGAATCTAATAAATAAAATGGCATGGATGTAGCAACTAGGAGTTACTAAGCTTGGCTTAAAGGCCTCTTCACTTTTTTTGATGTTGCATTCTAAAATACAACACAAAATTGTCACACTCATTAACAGATGTTGATATTTCTGACTTGAGCTGGTTCAGAAGCATGGATAGATTGATTAGTTGTAGTCCTGCTTCAGCCAGGAAAGCTGGCTGGGTGACTTTGGACCAATCACCAGGAGACTGTGAGTTCTAGTCCCGCTTTAGCCATGAAAGCTGGCTGGGTGACTTTGGGCCAATCACCAGGAGACTGTGAGTTCTAGTCCCGCTTTAGCCATGAAAGCTGGCTGGGTGACTTTGGACCAATCACCAGGAGACTGTGAGTTCTAGTCCCATTTTACCCATGAAAGGCAGCCTGATGACTTTGGGCCAATCACCAGGAGACTGTGAGTTCTAGTCCTGCCTTGGTTCTTGAAAGCTGGCTAGGGCCAGTCCCTCTCTCTCGGCCAAATCCACCTCACAGGGTTGTTTTTGTGAGGAAAACAGGAGGAGGAAGGTATAATATATATGTTCCTTGAGTTATTTGTATAAATAGTAAAAGTGGGATACAAATAAATAAAATAAATGAATAAAAAACATCCTTAAGGAGAACCTAAGGTAGACATCTTTGTAAAGTCTTAAGTTCCTTTTGCCGGCTGTAGGTAAATTTTGTTATCTGAGATTGATTGCTTTGATTCGGGATCTGGGAATCTGATGCATTTTTAAGGTAGGGCAAGAGCGCTTGAGAATTATAGCATAAAACATCCACATTGTCTATGTATGTAGGTGTTTATGGCTTTGCATTCCTGTCTTTTTGAGGTAGGTACCATATGAAAACTGTACTGAAGGTCTCTTGTTTGGCTTAATTGCAGAAAAGCAAACACTAAATATAGTTCTGCAGTGTTAATGCAAATGTGGGTGGTAAATTTCTCCCTCGCACGCACACCAGTTGCAAAGTCAAACTTAGAAAATCTTGGCCTAACCCACATATGGGAGGCATTCTCACGTACTTTTGTTGTCAGTGTTATGTCCACTGCCGCCCTTTCCCACGCAGAAAACTGTTAGGAGCAATTTCAAAAAATGGATTTATAGCACAAGCAAGCTGTGATACCAGCTACCTAGTCCAGTTCCCTCTTAAATTCCAGTGTGACAGAGGTAAATAGATAGTCCTTCTGAAAGTGAATGGAAGGTATAAAAAGGGGCTATTATTTGTAACCGAGAGGAAGCTCTGTGGTCCCTTTGGGGAAGCAATTTTCACCATTTATTGCATTGTTTCAGAAAATTGCTGAAATCTGTTTGACCTGAAGTTGAGTATCATGCAAAAGAAAGGCTAGTGGATATTATAGAAAACTGTTCCTCTCTTTCCAGTCCGCTTTCAGTCTTCTTCAGTGGTGGGATTCAAATATTTTAACAACCGGTTCTCGGCTCTTTCAGCCACAGTTGTGGTTCGACCACCGGTTCTCTGCTCGAATGATCGGATGGGTGGGCGTGGCCAGGGTGGGTGTGGCCAGAGGGTGTGACAGGCAGCACTCGGCCTCCTGCACACACCCCTGGGAGCAAAAACGCACCACCCCCGTACCCCTTTTTGGGCCTAGTAGGTTTTCCTGCAGCCTTCTGGGAGCAAAAACTGGACTGCGGGGGGGGGAGGGCACACCGCACCCCACCCACCCCCGTGACCCATTTAGGGCCCAGGAGGCCTCCCTGCACTTACCTGGGAGCAAAAATGGAGCACGTGGGGACTCCTGGAAGGGGTGGGGAGGAGAGGGGAGGGGAGGCGCCAGGTAGCAATTTAACTATCGGTTCGCCTGAACTAGGTCGAACCGGCTGAATCCCACCACTGGTCTTCTTAATTATCATTTGCTCCTTCCTGCCTGCCTGCCTTCCTTCCTTCCTCCCTCCCTCCCTCCCCTTCTCCTTCTTCTCCCCCTCCCCTCCCCTTCCCTCCTCCCTTCCCTTCCCTTCCTCTTCTGGCTTTTTAATGGCTGTTTTTGACTCATTTAAGAGCTGCTGAACAATTTCTTTAGAATTTGACCTGAAATTCTAGTGAGATTTTTGGATTTCAAGTTATCTCAGAATACCTCTTCACCTTAGTTTCTGCCTTCTGTTGTTTGTTTCAGGCGCCTAAAACATCATTTGCCTTTCTCTCTTATCAAGTAATACATGAGAGTCTACCTAGTACTCCTTTATATCAAATCCAAAATGGCGGTTTGCCATTGTTGAGTCAAGGGCCCAGATGTGCTGCTGTTGCCCAATTGTTACGAGTAACACAGTTGTCCTTTTTGATTGGATTCTGCATAGGCTTTATGATTTAATACTCGAAGAAAGTTCGGCAATGAGATTTATGCTTAAAGTATTAGTGTTTGCTTTCTGCATATAAAAATGCTCTCAAATTCACTTCATGTCCTATGTCAGTGATGGCTAACCTTTTTGTCGTCACGTACCGAAAGCAATGCGCGTGCCACGCCCCCCGTGTGCCCCACCCCTGCACATGTGCATGCTGTCAGGCCTGGAAACCATACTAGATTTTAGGGTTCCAGACGCTGCCACATTTTTCCCCTGAGGGGAAGAAGGGGGGTTGAGGGGTATGGTCACATTCTTCAAGCGGTCAAGGTCGGATGGTGTTCACATCTGCAGGAAGAGTGGCGAGAAGATATTCGAATGAACTGGGAGAACGTGGGACCATGTGACCAGCAAAGGGGTCAGGGGGGTGGGACTCTTGGGGTTTGTATAACTGGGAAAAGAATCCGGAAGTTCAGTTTTGGAATTTCACTCATCGTGTGCCAGTTTCCTCAAGCTAGTAAAAAACTCAGAAACCATTGTCTTTCAGAGTTCTTGCATGTGGGTCTCCCACATGTGCCCCGTTCCCTGTTCATGCAAGGCAGAGACCTGAAAATCAGCTGGCCAATTGGAGGCGTGCACGCATGCGCAGTGGAGCTGAGCTGGGGTGATGGCTCGCGTGCCCGCAGAGAGGGCTCTGAATGCCACCTGTGTTTGCTATCACGGTCCTAGGTGGGCACATCTATGCAGTGTTCTTGGTAACAAGGCAGAAATGGGTGTCCACTGCTTAACAGAATAACGGAAAGGACCTTGGAGGTCTTCTAGTCCAACCCCCTGCTTAGGCAAGAAACCCTACACTATTCCAGACAAATGGCAGTCCAGCCTCTTCTGAAAAGCCCCCAATATTGGAGCACCCACGACTTCTGAAGACGAGCCATTCCACTTTTTTAATTGTCCACACTACCAGTAAATTTCTCTTTAGTTCTAAATTGGATATCTCCTTGATAGCTTTCCATCCATTACTTCTTGTCGCGCCTTCAGGTGCTTTGGGGAATAGGTTGACCCCCTCTTCTCTGTGACAGCCCCTAAAATATTGGAAGATTGCTATCCTGTCTCTCCTGGTCCTTCTCTTCACTAGACTAGCCATGCCCAGTTCCTGCAACCATTCATCGTATAGCCTCCAGTACCCTAATCCTCTTGGTTGCTCTTCCCTACGCTCTTTCTAGAGTCTCAATGTTTATGAAGATTCTCAGTCATCCAGGTCATGGTTGTCCCAAAGGTGCTTTTTCAAGAGGAACCTGTTCAACTAAACCAGAAAGTCCAATTGCCTCTTTAAAAAAAACACCACATCTTTGGGTCTACAGCAGGGGTTTCCAACCTTGGCAACTTTAAGACTTGTGGACTTCAACTCCCAGAGATCCTCAGCCAAGCAAAGCTGGCTGAGGAACTCTGGGAGTTGAAGCCCACAAATCTTAAAGTTGCTAAGGTTGGAGACCCCTGATCTAGAGCAAGGGTGTCAAACTCAATTTCATTGAGGGTTGCATCAGGGCTGTAGTTGACTTTGGGGGGCCAGCCAGGCTTTGCCAACTGGCTGGGTATGGCTGATTGGGTGGGCGTGGCCAGCTTTACACCACTCACCGGGTGTGGCCAACTGGGTGGATATAGCTGACTGGGCATGGCCATCTTGACGCCATTCCTGCTGGTATGTTTACTCTTCACAATGGGTAGACTGGTTCGAAGCACTGCAGGCCGACCACATTTTCCAGGAAGAGCTCTATGGGTTGGATCCAACCACAATGTAGGCCGGATACGGGCCCCGGACCTTGAGTTTGACCCCCCTGGTCTAGAGTCTTAATAACTTTTTCAGAAAGGCCAGCTAGGGCAAACATGCACCATGTCAGCTAGATCAGGGCTGAGAAACTCTGGGAGTTGAAGTCCACAAGTCTTAAAGTTGCCAAGGTTGACCAAACATGAGCTAGATTCATGTTTGCTCTCAGCCAGCATAGTTACTCAGCCAGTTGGGACATCTTAACATAACATAACATAACATCAGAGTTGGAAGGGACCTTGGAGGCCTTCTAGTCCAACCCCCTGCCCAGGCAGGAAACCCTACACCATCTCAGTCAGATGGTTATCCAACATTTTCTTAAAAATTTCCAGTTGTTGGATTCACAACTTCTGAAGGCAAGTCGTTCCACTTATTAATTGTTCTAACTGTCAGGAAATTTCTCCTTAGTTCTAAGTTGCTTCTTTCTTTGACCAGTTTCCACCCATTGCTTCTTGTTCTACCCTCAGGTGCTTTGGAGAACAGCCCGACTCCCACTTCTTTGTGGCAGCCCCTAAGATATTGGAACACAGCTATCATGTCTCCCCTAGTCCTTCTTTTTGAAGAGCTATGTTTAGAGCCATTCTTGTTTCTCCACCTCTTCTTCTACAAGGTGGAGAAGATGAAGCACATACTGTTTATTTTTGCAGAAGGAAGACAAATGAATGAAAGAAGACAAACTGACAGCCCTCCTCCCGCCTTCTAACTTTTAACTTATTTTATTCTTGTTTTTGCCTGGCAAAATCTTCTTATTGATTTTTTTTTTTTTGGATATTTTTATGGGTTTCAGGCTTTTATGTTTTTAACTCTACACTTGCCAGTTATTCTGTGAGTAAGATGCATGGTATCTAAATTTTACACATAAATAAAGAGGTGGATGAAGGTTACTGGGAGGAGGAGGGAGGAGGAGGAGGAGGAGGAGAAGGAGAAGGAGAAGGAGAAGGGAAAGATCATGTTGATGATACTACCTAGTTGGGTAATGAAATCTTGGCAAGAACCTTGTTGCTTGCCACAAGAAGAGGAGGTGGCAAAGAAGAGAGGAGGAGGAGGAGAATGAATAATTATGTACGTAGTGCAGGTGGCTTCCTCTAGTTTGAATTCTGGATGAGATTCTACTTCTCTCTTTCTATAGGTTTTTTGTTCACTTTGTCCATCCATTCATGAAAGAGTCTCATAAAAGGTATGAAAAGTTACGTTATGGCATACGAACAGGAGTGGGCTGCTGGGGGTTCGCAGAGGTTCGGGAGAACCTCTAGCTAAGATTCTGTGCAGTTCGGAGAACCCCCCCTCAATCCCACTCCTGGCTGGTTCCACCCACCCATTCCCTCCCATCTCAGGAGTCCCCACGTGGCCCATTTTGGATGCAGGTAGGTGCAGGGCGCGTGTGGAGGCAAAAAATGGGCCTACCGGAAATTTGGGAAGACCAGAGGGCCTGGGGAGGCTGTTTTCGCCCTCCTGGAGGCTCAAGGAAAGCCTCCGGAGCCCGGGGAGGGCAAAAACAACCCCCCCACCATATTGCAGGAGGCCAACTAGGCCACGCCCACCATGGCCACGCCCACCCAGCAACTGGGCAGAGAACCCCTTGCTAAAATTTTTGAAGCCCACCCTTGCATATGGAGGAGAATTCAACTCTAGCTCCAGTCTCATTTCACGTCTCTGATTTTGCTTCTTTGGAGAGACACATTTTCCCAAAAAATTAAAAAAATTAAAAAAATCTGTAATTGCCCAAAGATCAAGGCTACCTAAAAAGAAACGTTAAGTTGAATTTAAAAAAAAAAAAAAAACCACCCCGAAATGACATTTTAAAACTTACGTCTCTCTTTTTCATCTCGGTACCCAGATCTTTTTCTAGGTGATGCGTTTCATAAATTATGCCCCTTGATGCCATCAGTGGCCTGGTTCAAAAACTCCATCTTCAGTGAGGTGGGGCTGCAATTTTGGTGTTGTTTTTTTTTCCCTTCCTCTGCTTCGCAATGGAGGGTAAGAGTTCAAAGCTGATGGGGAAAAAAAACAACCCAGGAAAATAAAACCAGAACGATTTGACTATCACTTCAAGGGAAATATGCTAATATCCGCATCTTAATTATTATTGTACCTCAGTCAACACTTAATACGCCCGCCGCACCTCTTTGCATAAGGCAAACACTTGTTCCGTTTCCCATTGAAATGTTTTGTTGAAAAATCTCTTTTTCTTGTTGTTCTTGTTGTTGTTGAGGTGGGGTCTCAGCTGTGTCATTTTACCTTCAGCCAAACCACAGTGTAAAAATAAGGCTTTCTTCTCTCCTCAGTTAAGAAGCCGCAGAATTGCTTCAGTTGAAATGATCTACGGAGGGCAGAAAATAGCTGAGGTTGGCCAGAAAACATACAGATGGTCCTTGACTTACAACCGTTTGTTTAATGACCCCCCTCAAAGCAGGGGTGGGTTTCAAAAAGTTTAGCAAGGGGTTCTCTGCGCGGTTGCTTGGTGGGCGTGGCCATGGTGGGTGTGGCCTAATCAGCCTCCTGCACCATGGCGGGTGGCGGGGGCGGGCGTTTTTGCCCTCCCTGGCCTATGGAGGTTTTTCTCGAGCCTCCGGGAGGGCGATAACAGCCTCCCCAGGCTCCAAAGACCCTCTGGAAGCTGGAAATGGGCCCGTTTCCGGCCTTCCCAAACTTCCGGTAGGCCCGTTTTTTGTTTCCCTGAGCCCCCGCATGCGCCCTGCACTTACTTACATCCAAAATGGGCCGCGTGGGGACTCCTGGGAGGGGCAGAGCGGGGTAGGCGGGGCCAACCAGGAGTGGGATTTGCACAGAATCTTAGCTAGAGGTTCTCCCGAACCCCTGCGAATCCCCAGCAGCCCACCCTTGCCTCAAAGTTACAATGGCACTGAAAAACGTGATTTAAGACTGGTTTTCATACGACCATTGCAATATCCCCGTGTTCGTGCGGTCAGAATTCAGACGTTTGGCATCTGATTTTGGATCAGATTTTAAATTTATACTGGTTTTTAATGGGTTTTATTATTTATATTGCTTTTTAATAATTCGGCCATGTAGAATAAGTTTTTTAACTGTTATTTTAGTTTGTATTCATATGTACTTTTTTTACTTGCCTGTGAATCGTCCTGAGTCCCTAGGGAGATAGGGCGGTATATAAATGTGATAAAATAAATAAAATAAATAAATAAATAAATTTACATTTATGATGGTTGCAGTGACCTGGAGTCATTTGATCACCTGTTGTGACCTTCTAACAAATCCATGAGAAACTTAACAGCTGCATTACTAACTTAACAGCTGTGGTGATTCCCTTTCTGTGGCAAGAAAGGTTATAAAATGGGGCAAAACCTCACCTAAGAACGGTCTTGCCAAGCAGAGAAATTTTGGACTCAATTTTTGTTTGTAAGTTGAGTATACAAATTTCAAGTAAACGCAGCGAAATCTGTAGCAGGAACAATAGCAACAAAATCTTGAGAAGCTGCACTGTGAAACAATGGAAAATAATTCTTGGTTAGCTTTATTACATTTCAAAAAGTAATAATAAAACGCAAACTAACCTAAAGGGAAAAGGGAAGAGGGGATTAAAAGATAAAAGTTTATCTTTTAATTAAAAAAAGCAAACACACAAAACAAATATATAAAAGAAGTGACCTCCAATTTTTTTTTAGGAAAGAGACAATTATAAAACAAAGCAGTCTCTAAGTTTAAGTGCAGTAAATAATATCCGTAGCTAAAGACTTGAAATATTAATAACCAATATTTAGAAAATCAGTCTTCTTAGTTTAATTTATAAAAATCTATTAACTGTACATAGATCACAGGCATAATATTTAATAAGCCACAATATTTTTCTACTCAGATCAAATCTAATCCTCAAATCCCAATGTCCAAACTTCATTTTTCTCTTTTTTCCTGTAGGAAATCTAACAGTGGTCTCCGAGCCACAAGGAATTCAGTCAAATTGTTATCACTAATCAAAATAGTGCATTTCGCCATCTCCATTAGCTTCAGGAAAATAAGTTTACAGTCTTTTTTTTTCTTACTTGAAATTATGCTCCCACTACATCAGTTTTTTCTCTCTGGGAGACAACCCTATCACTTTGTTAGATTAATTTGAGGGTAACATGTCATCGTTGGCTAACCTGTCAAAAGCCTGAGCTGCCTTGGGTGGCCATAGCATAGCTTTGACTCATGGTGTTAGTATGGTGAGTCATTTTTATATGCCACGTTGACTCACAGAAAAAAAAACAAACACCCAAAAACCTCAAACTGTATACGCTTATCATGTAGTCTTGTTTGGGTGATAGGCTGAGGAGGAAGCAGAAATCTAGATTATTTTAGTTAGATTCACGCCATTTCGCTTGTCCTCATCTAGGTTATATTAGGATAGGATGGGATATGATGGGATGGGATGGGATGGGATGGGATGGGATGGGATGGGACGGGACGGGATGGGACGGGACGGGACGGGACGGAATGGAACCGAACAGAACAGAACAGAACAGAACAGAACAGAACAGAACCAGAATACGAAATAGAATAAGAAATAGAATAAGGAATGGAATGGAATGGAATCCAGTCCAATCCAATCCAATCCCAACCCCAACCCCAAACTTAACCCCAAATGCAATGCAATGCAATGCAATGCAACGCAACGCAATGCAATACAATACCAGAGTTGAAAGGGACTTTGGAGGTCTTCTAGTCCAACCCACTGCTTGGCCAGGATTTCAGATAATTACCATTCCAGACAAATAATTATCCAATCTCTTCTTAAAAACTTCCAGTGTTGGAGCGTTTACAACTTCTGAAGGCAAGTTGTTCCACTGATTAATTGTCCCCACTGTCAGGAAATTCCTCCTTAGTTCTAAGTTGTTTCTCTCCTTGGTTAGTTTCCATCCGTTGCTTCTTGTCCTGCCCTCAGGTGCTTTGGAGAATAGTTTGACTCCCTCTTCTTTGTGGCAGCCCCTGAGATATTGGAAGCCTGCTATCATGTCATCCGTAGTCCTTCTTTTTATCAAACTGGACATACCCAATGCTAGCATCAGTTCTTTTTATGTTTTAGCTTCCAGTCCCCTAATCTTCTTTGTTGCTTTTCTCTGCATTCTTTCTAAAGTCTCAACATATTTTGTGCTGAGCAAAAGAGCCTTTGGTATGCTGATATTTATTTGTTTGCTTATTTATTTGTATTCCATCTTTATTATTTTTATAAAGTACTCAAAGTGGTGAACATATTTAACATATTCTTCCTACAACAACAACAACCCTGTGAGGTGGGTTGGGCTCAGAGAAAGTGATTCGCCAAAAGTCACCCAGCCGGCTTTGGATGCCTAAGGTGGGACTAGAACTCAGAGACTCCTGGTGATTGGTTCAGAATCAACCACCCAGCTTTCATGCCTAAGGCAGGACTAGAATTTCAACGTCTCCTAGTGATTGGCGCAAAGTCACTCAGCTGCCATTCACGCCTAAGGCGGGACTAAAACTCAACATCTACTGGTGATTGGCTCCAAATCCCACAGCTGGTTTTCATGCCTCAGGTGAGAATAGAATTCACAGTCTTTTGGTTTTTTTAGTCTGGTGCCTTCACTACTAGATCAAACACACTTTAAGATTTCAGGATTAACTCCCAGAATCTCAGCCAGCAAAGCTGGCTGGGGGATTCTGGGAGTTGAAGTCCACAAGTCTTAAAGTGGCCAAGGTCGGAGACCCCCGATCTAGAGATCATTTAGATCTGGATCTTACCATTACCTGATTTAAGCCTAATTCAAAGTTTAGGTTTGATGTCTACCAATCCTAGCCCCATCTCATAGCCGGAATGGGACAATTTGCCACGGCCAACTAGCCTCAGGACAACTCCCTGCAGGACAATTAAACAATTCAACTTAATTATTTAAAATAGTTTAAAAAATAATTTTTGTCTTTCACATTCCATTTTGTCCCTCCTTTGGCATCCTTAATGATTCTACTCCACTATTTCGTCAATATTAGTGTAACTCTTGTCTCGTGGCAAGTTGGCTGCGGCCACTCTATAACAGTATGTATTCCAATCAGCATATTATGTTATTCGTATTAGCAAAGCAGATGCATTTTGACAGTCGTTTTTAATTGGAAATTACTGTTAGGCATCTCACTGTGCGTATGTGTGTCTAAGACTATGCAACTTCTACAACTAACTACTTCCCCTGCTACATGCTGGACCGGCTGTAACTTCCAAGTGGTTTTTAAGGGCAGCTCCCCGTAGAACATGCTGCAATAAGTCAAATTATTTACTAGATGATCGATTGCTTATTCAATTATTTTCTGATTAATAATTCTTAGCGACTGAGGTGAAGGTGCCCCTGTCTGTTGTGAGTCCACACACTCCAAATGTAATTTCTTTTTTATTAACCATCTGTGCCATTTTAATAAACCCAGTTCTCCCACATGGCTGTTTAATACTACTAGAATAGAATAGAATAGAATTTATTGGCCAAGTGTGATTGGACACACAAGGAATTTGTCTTGGTGCATATGCTCTCAGTGTACATAAAAGAAAAGATACCTTCATCAAGGTACAACATTTACAACACAATTGATGGTCAATATATCAATAAAAATCATAAGGATTGCCAGCAACAAGTTATAGTCATTCAGTCATAAGTGGAAGGAGATTGGTGATGGGAACTATGAAACGATTAATAGTAGTGCAGATTCAGTAAATAGTCTGACAGTGTTGAGGGAATTATTTGTTTAGCAGAGTGATGGCCTTCGGGGAAAAACTGTTCTTGTGTCTAGTTGTTCTGGTGTGCAGTGCTCTATAGTGTCGTTTTGAGGGTAGGAGTTGAAACAGTTTATGTCCAGGATGCGAGGGATCTGTAAATATTTTCACGGCCCTCTTCTTGATTCGTGCAGTATTCAGGTCCTCAATGGAAGGCAGGTTGGTAGCAATTGTTTTGATGTCATATGAGACTTGAAGGTTGGGCACTATCTAAAAAAATGAAATTCAATGTTGGCTACGTTTAGGCAAGAAAAGCAAAATGTACAGGTACAGTATAGGTCCGTGATGGTGAACTTATGCCTCCGCGTGCCACAGGTGGCACGTGGAGCCATATCTGTGGGCACACGAGTGTTGCTCTAGCTCAGCTCCAGCATGCATTTGCATGCCAGCCAGCTAATTTTTGTGTCTTCCGGCCCTTCCGGAAGTCGGCATATGGGCTGTTTCTGGTCTCCGGAGGGCCTCCGGTGGGGGGAGCTTGGGGAGGGTGAAAAAACAGGACTACTGAACCCACTATGCCATCGCGTGCCAAAAGTGGGGGAGTTGCGCGCACATGCATGTGGTGCATAAAATTATGGGTGTCGGCATGTGCGCGCATGACCCCCCCTCTTGGCACACGATGGGAAAAAGGTTAGCCATCACTGGTGTAGGTGGTACCTTATTCAATAGTAGTAACTGTGAGAGGGATCTTGGAGTCCTAGTGGACAACCATTTAGATATGAACCAGCAGTGTGCAGCAGCTGCCAAAAAAGCCAACACAGTTCTGGGCTGCATAAACAGAGGGATAGAATCAAGATCACGTGAAGTGTTAATACCACCTTGGTAAGGCCACACTTGGAATACTGCATCCAGTTTTGATCGCCACGATGTAAAAAACATGTGGCGACTCTAGAAAGAGTGCAGAGAAGAGCAACCAAGATGATTAGGGGACTGGAGGCTAAAACATATGAAGAACAGTTGCAGGAACCGGGTGTGTCTAGTTTAATGAAAAGAAGGACTAGGGGAGACATGATAGCATTGTTCCAGTATCTCAGGGGCTGCCACAAAGAAGAGGGAGTCAAGCTATTCTCCAAAGCGCCTGAGGGCAGGACAAGAAGCAATGGGTGAAACTAACCAAGGAGAGAAGCAACCTAGAAATACGGAGAAATTTCCTGAACAGTTAATCAGTGGAACAACTTGCCTCTAGAAGTTGTGAATGCTCCAATACTGGAAGTTTATAAGAAGATATTGGATAACCATTTATCTGAAGTGGTATAGGGTTTCTTGCCTAAGCCGGGGGTTGGACTAGAAGACCTCCAAGGTCCCTTCCAACTCTATTATTCTGTTATTAAGACAATGGCTAAGTTATGTCACTTTGTGTTGAAAAATGTTTTCTCAAAGCAAAGAGTCAGTTTGATGGCTAGTTAGCCTAATAGCCTTATTTTACAGTAATGGGTGATTTAAAAAAAAGCATTTGTGAATTAGGACTGGGAAATATAAATCATTCTGCTCTGTTTCCTTATCTATTTGCGTCATCCCAATATACAGGCATATACACTCTATTGGCATTTTGAAATTCCTACAATAATGATTTGTTTCCTCTCGTTCTGAAAGAAATCTAGCCAGAAGACTTGTGTGTCTCCAGTGCATAATTTTTAAAATGTTTCCTGAAGCGCATGACTAATTAACTCAAGGATTACAGCTTTTCTTTGTTGCTGAGATTTAAATAATTGTGTTTTTCCAGAGAAAGGAAAAATAATGGGGGAGAAAATATGAATTCAGCATAATTTTTATTTCTAGAAGGATTTCCCCTCCCCCTCATATAAAGTACTCCTGAACGGTGTTTCTCAACCGTGGCCACTTTAAGTCGTCTGGAATTCAACTCCCAGAATTCCTCAGCCATCATGCTTTTTCTGTGGGTCTCTCCAACTGTCTTGCATACCTGTTTTAACCAATTTGGTGCTCTATAAATGAGTTGGGACCACAGCTCCCAGAATGCATAGCTCTTGCAGTTTGGATAACAGCCTCCCCATGGATGTCTGGGAATTCTGGGTGTTGAAGTCCCAACACATCTAGAAGATGGCGGGCTGAGTTGCTTCAATCACTGATCCATAGAAAGTTTGGGTCTGTCTTTTTTTTTTAATCCAGCAGTGACTTTTTTTTTAAAATATATGTTGTTCGGCACAATTTTTCAAGCAGTGACCCATTTCACATTCTGGTCTCATTGCAGATGCCAAAGTCCAGAAGTATCTTGAGGCACTACGTACATCAATGGTGGATTTTACTTACCTTTGCTACCGGTTCGCTCGCTTGTGCGCCAGAAGTTTCTGCGCATGCGCAGATCATATTTGATGACGTCTGGGTGGGTGGGTGGAGCCTCCTGCCGCAGACGCTACAGGTTCGCCCGAACTGGGGCGAACTGGTAGCAACCCACCTCTGATGTACATGTATTCTCTTCCCTGTATTATGATTTCTTATAAATGTTTGATCGATTTTTTTCTGGATAATTTGGGGCATCCAAAACAATTCAGATTGATGGTCCCAGTCCTTTATAACCAGCTACCGGGTCTACTTAGCTAAATAAGCATTTTCTTTCTGAACAGTAAATAAAGGCCTAGTGTTTGCCCCTCCTATACTCTTTCTGGTTTTTTTCCTTCTTCTTTTTTACGACCTTGAATCCCTGACTTGGGGATAAAGTCAGGGCAACTGAATAGAGCTGGGCGTTTACTGGCCGGATGCCCTTCCTGATACCTATGCAGAGTTCGTAGCAGATATTGTCTCTTTATGCCCTGATAGAGAAACATCTGTTGTTGACAAGCATCTTCATTTCTAAGCCACCCAGCAGCTCCTACACTTTTTCTGTATTGCTGTATATTTGTACAGAGTCAGAATGAGAAGAGGAAGCTAGAAGGTTGATTCTTAACAAATATAATGAAACTTTGGGTAACTTCCCAGTTGCTTTGTCACAAATGTTCATTGCATGAAGATCATTGGATTCTGTATTTCTATCACGTCAATGTATGCATTCAGGCACCTTTCCCAGACCATAATAACATATTGCTTTGCTGAAATGTTAATACCGCTTTATAATGCCTTGGACTTAGCAATAGCAATAGCACTTAGACTTATATACCGCTTCACAGTGCTTTTACAGCCCTCTCGAAGTGGTTTACAGGGTCAACCTCTTGCCCCCAACAATCTGGGTCCTCATTTTACCCACCTCAGAAGGATGGAAGGCTGAGTCAATTTTGAGTCGTTCAGAATTGAACGCCTGACAGTGAGCAGTGAATTATCCTGTAGTACTGCATTCTAATGGGACGCGGAGGTTCAGTGGCTAAGACAGTGAGCTTGTCGATCGAAAGGTCGGCAGTTCAGCGGTTCGAATCCCTAGTGCTGCGAAACGGGGTAAGCTCCCGTTACTTGTCCCAGCTTCTGCCAACCTAACAATTTGAAGCATATAAAAAATGCAAGTAGAAAAATAGGGACCACCTTTGATGGGAAGGTAACTGCGTTCTGTGCGCCTTTGGCGTTGAGTCATGCTGGCCACATGACCACGGAGACATCTTCGGACAGCGCTGGCTCTTCAGCTTTGAAACGGAGATGATTACCGCCCCCTAGAATCAGGAACGTCTAGCACATATGTGCGAGGGAAATCTTTACCTTTACCTTTACTGCATTCTAATCACTGCACCACCACAAATCCTTCCTTCCTTCCTTCCTTCCTTCCTTCCTTCCTTCCTTCCTTCCTTCCTTCCTTCCTTCCTTCCTTCCTTCCTTCCCAATAGACTTCTATACTGCTTCGCTGTGCTTTGCAGCCATCTCCAAGCAGTTTACAGAGTCAACTTCTTGCCCCCAACAATCTGGGTCCTCATTTTACCCACCTCGGAAGGATGGCAGGCTGAGTCAACCGGTCAGAATCGAACTGCTGGTAGTGGGCAGTGAATTAGCCTGCAATGCTGCACTCTAACCACTGCGCCACCACGGCTCCAATTACACAGCTCCAATTAAAAGAGGGGGAGAAAGTGAATAGGATGAGGAGGGAGGAAGGTGAGATCTGTTATTAATCAAACCCCCCTCCCCATATGAGACCCCTTCCTTCTTCGACTTGAACTCTTCCAAAGTTGTTACAGATAGTCCTTGACATACGACCATAACTGAGTCCAAACTTTCCAGTGCTAAGGAACACAGTTGCTAAGTGAGTTTTGCCCCATTATACGACCTTTCGTGCCACAGGAGTTAAGTGAATCACTGCAATTGTTAAGTTAATAACAAATCTGTCTTCCTCATTGATTTTGCTGGTCAGAAGGTTGTTCTGTCTCCTTCCCCACTTCAGACCCACAAGCTGGCCTTCAGCCAGTGGACTGACAGCTCTTATGACTCCTGGCAGAGAAATCGCAGCTGCCTGCCAAAGTTCAAACAAATGACTCACGTAGCAAGACTTTCAGCTCTTTTTGAAACGGTTCAGCTAAACTTTTGCTTCCCGTGGAGTGAGAGCAGTCCCAAAGCTCCTTATATATCCTATTATAATGACGCTGCCTCTCTAATCTTCTGAAGCGCGGGTCAACCCAAGCTTGATTATTATTATCAGCTGGGTCTGAAGTCGTAGCCTGGGGAAGGGAGGAATCAGGAGATGACGGCCTCATTACGTCCTCTGACTGGTCTGGTTCTGGCTCCTGGAGCCGAATCAAAGGAATCGGTGCTTCCGAGGTAAGTCTTACCGGCCCTTCCCCCTCACTTTCTGAGTCACTTTCGGGCATGGGGCCAGGTTTGGGGGCTGGAATCACAACAAAGGTCGCTAAAGTTGAACACATGACTCTGGGACACCACAACCATCACAAATACATGCCAGTTGCCAAACGTTAGAATTTTGATCACGTGATCATGGGCCATAATTGTGAAAAATGGTCATAAGTCACTTTTTTTTTCAGTGCCTTTGTAACTCTGAATGGTCACTAAACAAATGGCTGTAAATCAAGGGCGACTTGAAGTCCATGGTGCTCATAATCTGGAAACAAACATGGCCAACAGCGGGAGGGCTCCAGGTTGGGGAAGGCTGACCAAGATGCAGTTATAGACCAGCCTTCATTCAATAAAAAGACAAATTTATAAAGTCATTGCCAGCTCACCTTTTCTGTAATGGAAAAAAAAAGTGTTTTTCCCAAGTCTAGTCTGTTGTTGTGACTTTTTGGTGCTACCTCCACATTTCTTTTCTGTTCTTTGTGTGTCTTCTTTTTGTTTTCTCTCCCTCTTGCCTTCTTGTAGTGTTATGTAGGCAGGTGTATTCCAGCTTTTGGCAGAAGTTTCCCACCCGGTGGGTGCGATGAATGGTGGATGGAATGAGGAGTGTGACTTTGCTTGCATCTGACACTCCAAACTACCACCACCTCCTCCTCCTTTCTCTTTTCTCCTTTCTCCTTTCTCTTTCTTTCTTTCTTTCTTTCTTTCTTTCTTTCTTTCTTTCTTTCTTTCTTTCTTTCTTTCTTTCTTTCTTTCTCCTTTCCTTTCCCTTCCTTTCCCTTCCCTTCCTTTCTTTCTCCCATCTATACTTACCTCTTCCTTCCTTCCTTCCTTCCTTCCTCTTTCATTCTTTCTTTCTTTCTTTCTTTCTTTCTTTCTTTCTTTCTTTTTCTTTCATTCTTTCTTTCTCCTTTCCCTTCCCTTCCCTTCCTTTCTTTCTCCCATCTATACCTACCCCTTCCTTCCTTCCTTCCTTCCTTCCTTCCTTCCTTCCTTCCTTCCTTCCTTCCTTCCTTCCTTGTGTGTTCCCACAAGTACAGGGTCCGCTTTTCGGATCATTGAACGCCACTTTGCACAATCAGCTGCATCTCCAGGGCACAGGCCTGCAGCTTGCATATCTCTGTTAAGGGTGTCTTGCCATCTCTGTTTTGGACGCCTGCGAAGTTGCTGGCCATTGACTTCTAGTTGGTAGACAGTAGGCAGTCTTGCCAACGGTGGAAGGTGCTGCTCTCTGGGCATGTCCATACCAGCGGAGCCTTCTCTTCTCTTCTCTTCTCTTCTCTCTCTCTCTCTCTCTCACTCTCTTTCTCTCATCTTCTCTTTTTTCCCTCCCCTTCCCTCCCTCCCTCCCTCCCTCCCTCCCTTCCCTTCCCTTCCCTTCCTTCCTTCCTTCCTCTTCTCCTCCCTCCCTCCCTCCCTCCCTCCTCCCTCCCTCTTTCCTTTCCTTTCCTTCCCTTCCCTTCCCTTCCTTCCTTCCCTTCCTTCCTTCCCTTCTCTTCCTTCCTCTCCTTCCTTCCCTTCCCTTCCTTCCTTCTCCTCCCTCCCTTCCCTTCCTTTCTTTCTCCTTTCCTTTCCTTTCCTTCTCTTTCTTTTCCCTCCCTCCTTCCCTTCCTTCTCCTCCCTCTTCTCCTCCCTCCCTCCCCTCCTTTCCTTTCCTTTCCTTTCCTTCCCTTCTCTTTCCCTTCCCCTCTCTTCCCTTCCCTTCTCTTCTCTATAATTGGCGCCACACCAAAATGTCCTCTAATGGTGTCATTTGTGATGTGGTCAAGAAGGGACATGCCCGATATCCTACAGAGCATTCCCATTTCCATGGCACAGAGATAGCTTTCGGTCCCTGTGGTTGCTGCCCAGCATTCAGTGCCATACAGTGCAAAATGGCAGATGGTTGTCTTGTAAGTCTTAGATTTATGACGGGTTGGCATTTGTCTGCCACATAACACACCGCTGGGGTCTCGCCAACGCATCCAGGCTGCATTCACCCTTGCTCGCACCTCACCATTTATGTCGCCATTGCCTTGGAGGTGGGATCCCAGATACCGAAAAATGTCCATTTCCTTTAGGGTTTCTCCATTGATTAGAAGCGTTCCAGGGGTGGTGACAGTCTCTAAATCTGTAAATCAGCTGTAAAGCAAGGACTACTTGAAGTCCTTGATTTACAAGATGCAATTACGGACCAGCCCTCATTCAGTAAAAAGGCAAATTTATAAAGTCATTGCCAGCTCACCTTTTCCATAATGAAAAAATGTGTTTTTCCCAGCTCTGGTTTTGTTGTGCTACCTCCACACCTTTTCTGTTCTTTGTGTGTCCTCTTTTTTTCTCCCTCTTGCCTTCTTGTAGTGTTATGTAGGCAGGTGTATCCCAGCTTTTGGCAGAAGTTTCCCACACTGCGTCGGCTTTCTTAGGGTGAGATGAAAGGTGGATGAAATGAGGAGTGTGACTTTGAATAGAATAGAATAACGGAGTTGGAAGGGACTTGGAAGTCTTCTAGTCCAACCCTCTGCTTAGGCATGAAACCTTACATTACTTCAGACAAATTGTTATCCAATCTTTTCTTAAAAACTTTCAGTATTGGAGCATGCACAGCTTCTGGAGGCAGGTTGTTCCACTGATTAATTGTTCTCACTGTCAGGAAATTTCTCCTTAGTTCTAGGTCAGGAGTCTCCAACTTTGTCGCTTTAAGATTTGTGGACTTCAACTCCAAGAGTTCCTCAGCCAGCTTTGCTGGCTGAGGGACTCTGGGAATTGAAGTCCACAAGTCTTAAAGGGACCAAGGTTGGAGACCCCTGTTCTAGGTTGCTTCTCTCCTTGATTGGTTTCCACACATTGCTTCTTGTTCTGCCTCAGGTGCTTTGGAGAATAGCTTGACTCCCTCTTCTTTGTGGCAGCACCTGAGATATTGGAACACTGGTATCAGGTCTCCCCTAGTCCTTCTTTTCATTAAACTAGACATACCCAGTTCATGCAACCGTTCTTCATATGTTTTAACCTCCAGTCCCCTCATCATCTTGGTTGCTCTTCTCTGCACTCTTTCTAGAGTCTCAATATCTTTTTTAAATCATGGTGACCAAAACTGAATGCAATATTCCAAGTGTGGCCTTACCAAGACATTATAAAGTGGTATTAACACTTCACGTAATCTTGATTCTATCCCTCTGTTTATGCAGCCTAGAATTGTGTTGGCTTTTTTGGCAGCTGCAGCACACCCGTAGCTCATATTTAAATGGTTGTCCACTAGGACCCCCTCTCGGAGTTACTACTATTGAGCAATACTTTGCTTGCATCTGACACTCCAAACTCTAATTACTATGAACTGGACACAGCGAGTAAGACTTTACTTTTGACTGACTGGCATTGTATGTGATTGTGCTTCAGAGTTCATTACAGCCTCTTCTGAAAACGAATCACCTACATTCAGCTGGAAAGCCGTACCCTATTCCAGGAAGCCCTCAATTCACTGAGCCCTCATAACTGAGCCCTCATAACTGAGCCCGAAAATTATGTTGCTAAGTGAGACATTGGATCATCTTTATTTTTTTTTAAATGTAGGTGCTGGGCTCGGAGACTTGAAAACGTGGAACTCTTTGGAGATTCGGTGATCTTACAAAATGTGGGCCATTTTCAAATTATGTTCATGTATCTTTAACGTTTTGATTTTGTTGGAAGAAATATCCATCTGGTTCCGTTCCAAGCCAGGAGAAAGACACTGGAAACATGGAGGCTGATTGGAAAGATGGTTTAATGATGAAGCAGAACCACCAAGCACGTGTGATTCTGGACAGCTGACCACATGGAGTGGAGAGTTGGGTGTATCTATACCTTCCCTTGGGCTTTGAACTTGAGCTTCCTGTTCCTGTGCAAGAACATATATTCTATTGGGTGTTGTCAGATTCCTAAGGGATCATGTTTGTCTGAGCTCCCAGGTTTGGTTGAAGTTTGCTGGGTGATGCAATGTCCTTAGGAGATTGTGCAATGCAGTGAGCTCTGTGTCTTCTGCTAAATGGTCCTATTATGTCCTGAAGGGCCATATCTTAATCCCATCATCCTGGAGCTGAACGTCTTTTTTTTTAAGAATTTTTTTTTATTTTTAACAAACAAATATACATAAAATCATCATCAATCCAAATACATCGTGTCGATGGGTTGATCCCCAATCCTGTGTGCCCAATTACATTCCAATTAATTTATCTAAACTTACATTATATCAGTATGATATGTATCTCAACTGTAATCAAATAATTTCTAGTTAATTATAACGTTTCAATTTCTCCCTTAAAATCAGCTTTCCAAATTAATATTACACATCTTCAAGTCCTTTCCCTAAAGACAATTATATAGTTTAAACATTTCCCTATATTCTAACCTTTCTTAATTCCTTTTAACATAATTCCCCTTCTAACATTGATAAAAGAGATCCCATATCTTATAGAATTGTTTATCCTCTTGTTCTCTAATTTCTAAAGTCAATTTGCTCATTTCTGTGCACTCCATCATTTTCCTAATAATTTCATCCTGCGATGGTAATTTTTCATTTTTCCAATTTTTAGCAAATACGATCCTTGCTGCTGTCAAAACATTTACAATCAAGTGTCTCAATTCTCTACTATATGTTTCAGCTATAAAAAAAACCCTCTGGTTTAAGATCAATATGTTTCTTTATCATCTTTTCCAACCATGTGTGGATTTTAGACCAATATCTTTTAGCCTCTACACATGTCCACCACATATGGTAATATGAACCAGGAATCTGATGGCACTTCCAATATTTTCCAGATTTGTTCTTAAACATTTTAGCTATTCTTGTCGGGAGTAAATGCCATCTATAAAACATCTTATACAAATTCTCTTTGTATGCGGTAGACATTGTCATTTTGTAGTTTTGAGTCCAAAGTTTTTGCCATACCTCTAAATCAATGCCATGTCCAAAACATTTCCCCCAGGCAATTATCGTCTCTTTATGGAGCTGAAGGTCTTTTGTCTTGTAGTTAAAAAGGTAACGATAAAGGTTCCCCTCGCACATACGTGCTCATCTCCGTTTCAAAGCCGAAGAGCCCATGCTGTCCGAAGACGTCTCCGTGGTCATGTGGCCAGCATGACTCAATGCCAAAGGCGCACGGAACACTGTTACCTTCCCACCAAAGGTGGTCCCTATTTTTTCTACTTGCATTTTTACGTGCTTTCGAAACTGCTAGGTTGGCAGAAGCTGGGACAAGTAACGGGAGCTCACCCCGTTACACGGCAGCACTAGGGATTCGAACCGCCGAGCTGCCGACCTTTCGATCGACAAGTTCAACGTCCTAGCCCCTGAGCCACCACGTCCCCTACGACTTGTAGTTAGGTTGACCCAATCCTGCTGGGCTATTAAGAAAGGCGGGGGGCTGCTTTCTAAGATCATGTTTCTCCTTTAGGGAAATATAATGTTCTGCCCTTTTTTTAATATTTCCCAAAATATTTCATTCTTCTAGGAGAGGGATGAGTGCTAACGCTGTGCAATTTAATTTGGGGAGTTGGCACATAGCATCTCGGGTAAGAAGGCAGCGTTATTCTGAATCATCACCCATAGTGTATAACTGACCTGTGGCTTTGTGCCGGGTGTGAATGGAATAGAATGACAAAAGTGAGTCTGAGAGAAGGGAAACATGTTTTTCACGACGGCTTGGCAGAGGGTATTGTGAAAAACTAGGGCACAACGAGAGAGAAGACTTCAAACAAAACTTCATTGCATTTCAACAGTGACATTAGATCTATGTTGTAAGGTAGAAGTGAGAAGGCCGCTTTTCGTCAAAAACAGAAGGCAGCCAATTAGCACCTGCACGCTAGGAAAACTAGCATATACAAGTGAGAGTTACTATATCTGAAATGTAAGCCTCCAGACAACCAATAGACCAGGGTTGTCAAAGTCAATTTTATTGAGGGCTGCATTAGGGCTGTAGTTTATCTCGGGGGCGGGGGGGGGGGGCGGGAGGATGTGACCAACTGGGTGGGTATGGCCAGCTTGACAACACTTACTGGGCATGGCCAACTGGATAGGCGTGGCCAACTTGACGTTACTCTCCAAACTGCTGGCATGTTTCCTCTTCCCAATGGGTAGACCGGGCTGAAGCGACGCGGCCCGGCCCCTTACATTTTCTAGGATGGCCTCGTGGACCAGATCCGACCATATCACAGGCCGAATCCGGGCTTCGGGACTTGTGTTTGACACTCCTGCAATAAACAGTAGCAAGGAGATAAGGAAGACTCAAATCTTTACAGCCATTTGAGGGTGGTCTAGATTTTGCAGCCAAAAACCTGTCAGTTATTCATTTAAACAGAAAAACAGAGTTGGAAGGGACCTTGTAGGGCATCAAATCCAACCCCCCCGCCCAAGCAGGAGACCTTACACCATTTCTGACAGATGGCAGTCCAGTCTCTTCTTAAAAGTCTCCAGGGATGAAGCTCCCACAACTTCTGAAGGCAACTTCTGTTCCATGGGTTGATTGCTCTCACTGTCAGAAAATTTCTCCTTATTTCCAGGTTGAATCTCTCCTTGTTCAATTTCCATCCATTATTCCTTGTCTGGCCTTCAGGTGCTTTGGAAAATAGTTTGATTTCTTCCTCTCTGCAGCAGCCCCTCAAATATTGGAAGACTGCTATCCTGTCTCCCCTGGTCCTTTGCTTCCCTAGACTAGCTATGCCCAGTTCCTGCAACCGTTCATTGAATTGAATAATGGAAGATGGAGAACTAAATTAGGACTCTGGAGGACAGACATCTACCAGAGCTGATTGTTCATGCTCAACTTTTTAAAAATATATATATTTAAATATATTGCTCCCAGAAGCACGAAGCTAAAGCCTGAAGATGACGAATGAGACTTCGTCGAAACGTTGCCAAGACACTTCCAATTTTACGCGGGAGAAAACCTGAATAACCAAAGACCTACATACAAACACCCGCGAAAACCTCAGAAAACATATATATATGTATGTGTGTATGTATGTATATATATATATATATATATATATATATATATATATATATATATATATATATATATATATATATATATATATATATATATATATATATATATATATATACGTACATACAGTATTTGATATTGCATTTTCAAATGCATAAATGAATGTCCTTCACATTTGCTCGCCCCTCAATTTTGTCATCCGGCTTTCCAGTAAAAATGCAGGCAAAGCACTATATGTTAGAACAAAGTGCACTCAGAATCGCGGAACACTCGACAGAGTTTTAAATGCCTCGTGTCTGCTCTGCCCATGAGCATCAACTATCATTCTTCCAACAAAAAGATATACCCAGCTTTGGGGTTTATTAGATGAGTAGGATCCAGGGCAGTGATGGCTAACTTTTTTGTTGTCGCGTGGCAAAAGTACCCATGTGTGGCTGCACACATAATGCAATGTGTGTGTGCCCCCACGCCCCCATGCACAACCTTTCCCATGCTCCGTTTTGGGCCTAGCAGGCCCCCCTGCAGCCTCCTGAGATCAAAAAACGGGCCGTGGAGGGAGGGTGCCGCATCCCCTACACTCCCCTGCCTGTGCATGCGTGCATGACCCCCCCCCACTCCCCCGGGCATGCGGACACATCTCCCACATGCGCCCGCCCCCCGCGCATGCATGGTAGAGACCCAAAAATCAGCCGGTTGGCGGGAGAGGCGTGCGCATGCAGAGTGGAGCTGAGCTGGGCGACGGCTGACGTGCCTGCAGAGAGGGTTCTGCGAGCTACCTGTGGCATGTGTGCCATAGGTTCGCCATCACAGATCTAGGGCATCGATGCGCAGAAAATTGAAACGTGAATTTCCAAAGTTAAGAACCTAGAGTAATTCTTTTCCATCGTGTTAAAACAAACTGTTCTTGGAACAGGCTCTATGTTTTAACAGTAGACAGTCCCATCTGTTCTTCGGAGTTTTTGCTTCGTGTGTCAAATGTTGTTTTGTAATAATAAACATTCCCCCTCCCGACTCCTAGAGTAGGTTTTCACGGCTGGGATCTGTGGGGCAATGTTGGACTTCAAGGGTTGAGTGACCCTGGTTTAAATCAGGAGTGTTCTACCTCGGCAGTGTTATGACTGGTGGACTTCAACTCCCCAGAATGCCTCAGCCAGCCAGCTGAGCTGAGGCATTCTGGGAGTTGAAGTCCACAAGTCATAACGTTGCCAAGGTTGGGGACCCCTGCAGAGGTGGGATTTACTTACATTCTCAAATGTGAGTGCACACACCTCCTCTGCACATGAACATTGCCTTCCGTGCATGCTCTTTGCTCGCACATTATGTCTGGGTGGGTGGATGTAGCCTCCCGCATTCGCCACTACTGGTTTGCCCAAACCTGTTGTGCCTCGTCCTCCCTCCTCTCCTCAGCCGGGCCCCTCCTGCCTACACCCAGGCCTGTTATCAGACTCGGAGTCTGATAATGAAGATGAACGGCCTGTCATGCCTCCAGCTCCCGGCCCTGGCTCCATGCCCGGACAGGATGTCAGGAATGAACAAACAAACCTCACTCCTACAGCGTGTAAGCAGGGAGCCAGCCACGTGCTAGAATTACTGACAGCAGATCCAGCTGAAGAGAATTTACAGTGGGAGGATCCTCGCTTCCAGAGATCTGAGAGGCGATGCCAGTAGAAGGAAGGGAGGGGCAGGCCTGGATAAATGCTGAGTCATGGAGCCACACCCCACAGCCTATATAAAGGACCTGCTTGTGGTATTCCAACCTTGAATCAAGCAAAGTCTCATCTAGTTTGCTGAAGTCACAACTTGGACTCCTGTCTGCCCTGAGAAACCTGGAAGGAATTTGGCAAAGCTGCAGAGGCTTCGTGGCCATGCTTGATACAGACTTCCTAGATCCGGTCGTCGGAGGGGGAGTGGGACATGACAAAACCGGACAGAGCCGGCTGAATCTCACCACTGGACCCCTGCTTTAAGAGAACACATTTCCTGAAATTTTGTCAGCAACTATGGCTGGCCTCTTCTACACACAACCAGTTGAGCAGGGACTGATGGGGATCCTGTCCTTATAGCCACCGATTCATTGTTCTCACTGTCAGTAAATTTCTCCTTGGTTCTAGGTTGCTTCTCTCCTTGATTAGTTTCCATCCATTGTTTGGCTGGAAGAAATGTCCATCTGGATTCAGTTCCAAGCGGGGGGGAAAAGACACTGGATTCATGGAAGTTGCTTGGAAAGAAGGTTTATCAATGAACGGGATCACACGCCTTGGAGATCTTGGGTGGAAAAAAGAAGGGAAGAGATGCTAAGAGTCCCTGGGTTTTATACTCTCTCTCTCTGGCTTTGAACTTCCTGGGGCACAGGAAGAATATCCTGATTGGTTGCTGTCAGAGGTCATGGCTAGCTTTGTAGGTTGTCTGTGTGCCGAGTTTGGTTGAATCTGGCTGGGTGATGCAACGAAGGGCAGTTAAATGGCTCTGCCTGAAGGAGGTAGATCTTTGTTATGTAGAATGGACTGGCCCAGGCCTTATTGGTCCATTGACAAAAGTGGGGGGGGGAGGATGAGGTTCTGCCTCCCTTTTAGGGGAAATACAAAATATTGCCTTTTAATATTGCCTAAAATATTTCATTTTTCTAGGAGAGGGATGGGTTTTGACTTCGGACAGTTTCTTGTCTTGCCTTCTGCTATCATGTCACCCCTAGTCCTTCTTTTCTTTAAACTATTCATACCCAGTTCCTGCAATTGTTCTTCATATGTTTTAGCCTCCGGTCCCCTAATCATCTTGGTTGCGCTTCTCTGCACTCTTTCTAGAGCCTTCAACATCTTTTTTACATCGTTGGTGACCAAAACCAGATTCAGTATTCCAAGTTGTGGCCCTTACCAATTTAAACTGAGATGCTTCAAGTCAAAATGAAATCAATCAAAATGAAAATGTTACGGTAGGAGGGACAGAAAGTCAGAGAGCTGTTTGGAACGAACCAAATCTTGCCGTTCAGACTGCAGGGGTTTTGTCCTCCATTTGCATAGTTGGGTAGTGAAACACCTGCGAGAAAGCAACCAAGCTCCGAGAGCACCAAGGACACTACCGTAAAGCTACAACCTTCTTACCTACTAGATGTATCCTGAGAGATTTTAGGACACAGTTCTCCAACTTTTCCGGCTTGGTGGACTTGAGCGAGGAAGAGAGGAGGAGAAAGAGGGCAGGGGTGAAATCTACTTAACTTCCTTAGCAGTTAGGAAGTGTGTGTGCGTGTCACATGCGCACGCAGACCTTCTGCACATGTGCAAAACTTTCTGCGCATGCGCAGAAGAAAACCTTCTGTGTATGCGCAGAAGGTAAAAAATACATTACTTCCTGGTCAAAACCAGGAAGTAATTACATCTGGGCGGGTGGGTGGAGCTTTACTCTACCATCGCTATTGGATCGCCAAACCACCGGCCACGATCGCGACCGGATCAGGTGATCCGGTCCGAACCGGGAGCATTTCACCCCTGAAAGAGGGGGTATTTTTGTGGGAGGGGCAGGTCATGTGTGCGTCCTAGCTAGCATCCATTGCTTGCACAAGAGGGGCCATGACTGTTTGCGATGCTCGCGTGAGTGGGGCTGCAAGCCCCTGTGTCGCTCGCGCGAGTGGAGCTGTGCTCATGCACTCACCAACCACTCACTCACGCAGCCCGGTTGCAAAGAGGCCCCTGGCCAGGGCCCGCAGGTTGGGGACCCCTGTTTTAGGGTTTGGCTACCTTGAACCTCTCCCTCTCACCCCCATCCATCTAAGGACTGCACAGTTTCTTAATTCAGGCCTCTCTTTTTGCGAAAACTCTGAGTTGATCAAATCCTGCCTCTCTGCTGCTACAGATGCACAATCTATCCCACTTGCCTCTGATCGGTTCTTTGTGTCCCATCCTGATTGATTGTTTGGATGGTGTTAGTTCCAGCCAATTCAAGGTTTTTTTCATGGAGAAGTTGGATAGGGCTGGACTTTGGGGGTATAGTGAAGGGCTACCCATAGTGACTTCATAGACTAGACTAGACTAGACTAGACTAGGATAGGATAGGATAGGATAGGATAGGATAGGATAGGATAGGATAGGATAGGATAGAATAGAATAGAATAGAATAGAATAGAATAGAATAGAATAGAATAGAATAGAATTAGAATAACAGAGTTGGAAGGGACCTTGGAGGTCTTCTAGTCCAACCCCCTGCTTAGGCAGGAAACCCTACACCACTTCAGACAAATGGTTATCCAATCCAATTTCCAGTGTTTTTAATACTTTCTCTTCCAACCCCCATAATTCATGGTCCAGGATTGATATGGTGTGGATGGATCCGGAAACGCAGAAAGATATAGTAGAAATAGAGATAACCCCAAATATTTGGGCAGACCACAACCCATTAATAGTCAAATGGAAAGGAGATTAAAAAAAAGGCAAGGGAGATGGACAATGAATCAGAGGGTGGTAAAAGAAAAAAAAAATAACCAATATGTAGAGAAAGAGTTTTTTCTAAAAGAAAATTGGAATGAACATACACCCATACAAAATTTATGGGATACAACTAAAGCCTACGTGAGTGGTATAACAATAGCATATATGGTAAGAAGAAATGAAGATTTTTTTAAAAAAAAACGATATGCAGAGCTCCAGGGGAAATGGGATGCAAAAAGAGCCTCAAAATCAGGAACTTAAATAAGAGGGAAAATCTGATAAAAGTCTAAAATTTGGGGTGAAAGGTAAGATTAGATTTATAAAGAGAAATGAAAGAAGGAAAATAAAAATAAGAGAAAATATATTGATGAAAGCATGTAAGATGGAGGAGAATTAAATTTGGTATGAACATGTAACCTGGCCGATATTCTGTTCAGAAAAGATGCATTGCATATTGTTGTTTGTGTGGAAAAAAAATATTAAAAAAAAATCAGGAACTTAAAGAAGAAAAAGTTTTAACCAAACATAGATTAAATTTAATTATGCAAGAAGAAGTGGCCCAAAAACTTAGATTAACGAGACAGAATTATTTTGAAAACACTAATAAACTAGGGAGATGGCTGGCTTACAAACTTCTCCTTAGTTCTAAGTTGCTTCTGTCCTTGATTAGTTTCCATCCATTGCTTCTTGTCCTGCCTTCAGGTGTTTTGGAGAATAGTTTGACTCCCTCTTCTTTGTGGCAGCCCCTGAGATATTGGAACACTGCTATCATGTCTCGTCAATTTGTTCATAAAAATTCATTATTCCATTGGAAGTTGCACATAATGAAGCAGTGGTAAAACTGTTTGGGGACACCCTTGGGGAAGGTGTCGGTCCCTGAAGCCATTTTGGGAGCATCTTCAGGGCAAGGCTGGGTGGAGCTGTGGGAACGTGAGGCGGAAGGTAGAGATAGCTGGGGGATATGTAGCCAAAATAGTATTCTTTCCTGTGGGAACCAAGGACACTTTACCAGGTGTTGGACGGACGTAGACCAAAGCCAGCCGGAGTTGGGTCTGCGATCTGATTGGACCACATGATGGACATGTGACCTGGGGGACAAGAACTTTGGGTTTTGAATTGGGTGGGGAAAACCTCAGGTCCTTCAGAGTCGGGTTTTCACCAACTGTGCCAATATGACATCCCAAAATAAGATTATGCTTTGAGGAAACTCTAGGCCTCGGAGGTTTTGATTGCTTTGGGGTTGTTACTTGTAACCTTTTTTTTGGTATGTAGTAAAGTCTCCTTGATTGGTACATTTAGTGAAGAGGGATGCCATATTTAAGGGTGAGTTTCACTTATCTTTACCACTAGTTTGCACTGTGTGCGCGCTGTCCATGCACACACCTGACCTTCTGCACATGCACTTTGCTTGCTCATGTGCCTTCTGTGCATACGTCTGGCCTCGAACATGTGCCTAAATAGCACGACGGAGCCAGGCCAGGTGGGTGGGCCCACCCCACCCGCGATTGCCGCTACCAGTTCGCCCAAACCAGTGCGAACCGGCTGAATACCACCTCTGGCCATATCGAAACTGACCATTTTTTTCCCCCTTGGTCATTTTTGTGCCAATGTCCTTCCTATTGATTGTGATTTTGTGCAATGTTCTAGAAGAGATGGGTAATTTTGATTTGCTTGTTAATTTGCCAGCAAAGCTAGCTGGAGAATTCTGGGAGTTGAAGTCCGCCAGGCTTAAAGTTACCAAGGTTGGAGACCCCGGTTGTAGTCCAACCTCCTGCTTGAGCAGGAGACTCTATGCCATTTCAGACAAATGGTTATCCAGTCTCTTTTTAAAAGCCTCCAGTGATGCAGCAGCCACAACTTCTGAACGCAAGCTGTTCCAATGGTTGATTGCTCTCACTCTTAGGAAATTTCTCCTTAGTTCTAGGTCCGTGACGCTGAACCTATGGCACGTGTGCCAGAAGTGACACGCAGAGCCATCTCTCCGGGTACGCGAGCTGTCGCCCGACGCTCTTCCAGGTTCTGGCGCACCACCCAGCTGGTCTTCACATGCACGGGAATGCTAGAAACCGGATGAGCATCCACCCAGTGCTCATGTGCATCCCGGGAAGATGATTTTCCGTTTTCTAGCATGCGCATGCGCACCGGCCAGCTGATCTTCACTCGTGGATGCATGCTGGAAACCGGAAGGCTAGGTGACCGGTGCATATGCACATGCTGGAAACTAGAAGATCATCTTCCCGGTATGCACATGCACACCAGGCAGCTGCTCTTCTGGTTTTCGGCATGCATGCGCACAACCCCGTTTCGGCACTCAGTGCAAAAAGGTTCGCTAATTCGCTAACACTGTTCTAGATTGCTTCTCTCTTTGGTTAGTTTCTGTTGTGGCCTGCGAGTGGCCAGCAGAGCCGGCAGCAGATTCAGACAATCAGGAGGTTGGGGAGGAATGTAAGCCAGTCCTGGACTCTGGGGAAGGCTCAGACAATGCTCTGCATCAGAGGCAGAGAGGGGGCCAAGGCCATCTGGTCGGTCTTTGCTGCCTCCAGAGTCTCCAAAGTCTGACATCAGCAAGGCAGAAGAACATCCTGAGCCTGTTCCCAGTGTGCGCATGCGCAGAGCTGCAAGGAGACAGGAACAATTAAGGAAACAGGGTCGACTTGGGAGTAAGGCTTAGAGATGATTGGCCCCTCCCATAAGACACAAAAGAGAAGTGAACGGGACGTGAGTTTTTGTAGAAAGCAATTAGTTCATCTGTCCGATTCAAGATTTTAAAATTCTGTTTGTGACTCTGTGCCAAGTTTGGCCTTGCTCTGAGTCTGGAAATTAGCTCTTTGGCACGTGTTCCATGTGAGATAAGTGGGTGTTGATAACCTTCCTCTGGAAGACTGTTTATCAAGCCTTGCGGACTGTAAATAAAAGTAATTTACAGCCATATGAATTAAAGAGGTTTGCCGGGACTAAGTTTGTGCTGTTTAATTTCTAAGGAAGCCTAGGTCAGAACAGTTGCCAACCATTGTTTTTCATCTTTCCTTTTGATGCTTTGGAATATAGTTTGACCCTTTTGTCTTTGTAGAAGACCCTCAAATATTGGAACAGGGCTATCCTGTCACCCCATTCCTATTTTTCATTTAACTAGGCATACCAAACTTTTCATTATGAAAAGCCTTCGTAATAATAAGGAACACATAATAAAAAATTGAAAAGAAACTTTTCATTAAAGTCCACATTGGCGAACCGGCGCAATTGTGATCAATAATCTCAAATATTGGTGCCTTTCTAGATGTGTCAGATTATCAGTTACCCTAATTCTGAGAAAACGTACTGTGTCTCTGCTGATTTTATGGGGAAAGGGAGGAGTTGGAAGATATATTTCAACAGGTGGCACTTTAAACCATTTTTAACACCCATCTGCCTGCAGAACTAGCAAGGAGCCATATTGAATATACTGTATTTTATGCTGTTCTAAACTTGATGAAACTGTGGTGAAATTGGTCTGCAATTGTTCTGCCTTGTTCTGCAGAAGATCCAGAATGGATTGGCAATCTGGTGCAAAGGGCTGTTTCGGTACACAAAGTTTCTCTGAATTTCTTCCTTTTTTTTCCTCTCTGCCTTTTCTCTCTCTCTCTCTCTCTAGTATAAAACAGCCAGCAGGTGGTTTTTAGGTCATTAATGGATTAATTAATTAATTAATTAATGGATTAATTAAGGGATTAATGGATAGATAAAAGCCCAATTTTGTTGCTTGTATCCTACGATTTATATTGTTTTATTTAGGATAGTAGTATGATTTATGTTGATTGCTTCTTTAGTATCCTATGGCTATCACTGAGTGTTGTATCTTATGATTTATGATGAATGTAGTTTTATGATGACTATGATCACAATTTATCGCTTGTTGCTTGTATGTACACTGAGAGCTTAAGCACCGGAGACAAATTCTTTCTGTATCCAATCACACTTGGCCAATAAAGAATTCTATTCTATTCTATTTTAGTCTAGTCTAGTCTAGTCTAATCTAATCTAATTCAGTCCAGTCCAGTCCATTTTTTTATTTTGATAGTAGTATCAAAATAAAGTATTTTAGTACTTGAGTAACCTTATTAGTAACCTTGACTATCACTAAGTGTTGTATCTTTTTATTCTTGATGAATGTATTTTATTCTCCTTATGTACACTGAGAGCATATACATCAAAGACAAATTCCTTCTGTATCTAATCACACTTGGCCAATAAAGAATTCTATTCTATTCTATTCTATTCTATTCTATTCTATTCTATTCTATTCTATTCTATTCTATTCTATTCTATTCTAATTTCTATCCCATCCCATCCCATCCCATCCCATTCCATTCTGCAGTTCGAATCTCACCAGGCTCAGGGTTGACTCAGCCTTCCATCCTTCCACGGTTGATAAAATGAGGACCCAGATTGTTGAGGGCAACATGCTGACTCTGTAAACCACTTAAAGAGGATTGTAAAGCACTGTGAAGCAGTATATAAGTGCATTGCATTCTACTCTACTCTACCCTACTCTACCCTACCCTACTCCAGTCTACTCTAGTCTATTCTAATTTTTTTTAGCAAGGTTCATTTATCATTTAGTAATCTGGAGCTAGATACATTTTATACAAAGTTAGAAATATCTGACAGAGACAACTACTTTTAGGGAGGAAGTTGCTCACTCCTCTTATGTCTAAGTAGGACCATCTATGTTCAGAAGTGAACAGATGGGAACATACGGTATGTGATCAAGTCTTGTGCATTTGTAATTTCAATTGAAAAATGCAATGTACTTTCCCTGTTCTCAATTACAGCAGGGGATCAACGGAAGAGAAGATTTAACCTATATATTATTTTTCCCATCTACATTTTTTCTCTCTCTCCAAATCAGCCATTTGTTAGCCTGAAGAGAAAGAGAGAGGGGGGGGGGGAATATTTCAAAGAACACCCAGCCTTGCAGCTTATTCTATTTTAATTCTGATCTTGCAATTTTGGCTTATCAAGAATACCGCTGTGGACCTGGAAAAGACATTGGTCACATATTGAAGTGCTAATAGAAATCTCAAGGCATTTCCGAATGCTGTTATTGCACTTTAAAATGTGCAAAGAGGGTTGAAGACTATCTTATGTAAACATCTTGGCTACTTCTAGGGTGAAGAGATTTAAAAAGCTATAGACTATTTTTTTTTTAAAATTATTATTTCATGGCAACCTGTGGGAAGAAATATCCACCTAGTTCAGTTCCAAGCCGGGAGGAAGACACTGGAAACAGGGAGGCTGATAGGAAAGATGGTTTATTGGTGAAGCAGAATCACATGGGTTTGTGGTTCTGAGCAGCTGACAAAATGGTGTTGAGAGCGTGTGGGGGGAGTTGTAGTTTCTTTGGGCTGTGCACTTGAGCTTCCTGTTCCTGTGCAAGAACATGTATTCTATTGGCTGTTGTCAGATCCCTATAGGGTCATGTAGGGGTTATGTAGGGCTCATAAGGTAAAGGTAAAGGTTCCCCTCGCACATATGTGCTAGTCGTTGCCGACTCTAGGGGGTGGTGCTCATCTTTGTTTCAAAACCGAAGAGCCAGCGCTGTCCAAAGATGACTCCGTTGTCATGTGGCCAGCATGACTAAACACCAAAGGCGCACTAAACACCAAAGGCGCAATTGTTATCTTCCCACCAAAGGTGCTCCCTATTTTTTTACTTGCATTTTTTACATGCTTTCGAACTGCTAGGTTGGCAGAAAGTGGAACAAGTCACGGGAGCTCACCCTGTTACACGGCAGCACTAGGGATTCGAACCGCTGAACTGCCGACCTTTTGATCAACAAGCTCAGCGTCTTAGCCACTGTAATTTCCCTCAAATGATCATTTCCTCTTAAAGGTAAAGGTTCCCCTCGCACATATGTGCTAGTCGTTCTCGACTCTAGGGGGTGGTGCTCATCTTTGTTTCAAAACCGAAGAGCCAGCGCTGTCCGAAGATGACTCCGTTGTCATGTGGCCAGCATGACTAAACACCAAAGGCGCACTAAACACCAAAGGCGCAATTGTTATCTTCCCACCAAAGGTGCTCCCTATTATTTTACTTGCATTTTTTACATGCTTTCGAACTGCTAGGTTGGCAGAAAGTGGAACAAGTCACGGGAGCTCACCCTGTTACACGGCAGCACTAGGGATTCGAACCGCTGAACTGCCGACCTTTTGATCAACAAGCTCAGCGTCTTAGCCACTGTAATTTCCCTCAAATGATCATTTCCTCTTAAAGGTAAAGGTTCCCCTCGCACATATGTGCTAGTCGTTCTCGACTCTAGGAGGCGGTGTTCATGTCCGTTTCAAAGCCAAAGAGCCAGTGCTGTCCGAAGATGTCTCTGCGGTCATGTGGCCGGCATGACTAAATGCCAAAGGCGCACGGAACGTTGTTCCCTTCCCGCCAAAGGTGGTCCCTATTTTTCTACTTGCATTTTTTACCTGCTTTCGAACTGCTAGGTTGGCAGAAGCCGGGACAATGTAACAGGAGCTCACTCCGTTACGCGGCAGCACTATGGATTCGAACCGCTGAACTGCCGACCTTTTGATCAACAAGCTCAGCATCTTAGCCACTGAGCCACTGTGTCCATTATGTAGGGCTCATAACTATAGGCAAAAGAGGAAATGCAAATCCTAGGTGCTTGTCTGAGCTACATTTGGTTGAAGTTTGGATTGCTCTGAGGGTGATGCAATGAAGGGGCTTGTGTTCTGAAAGGGCGTTGGGCAGTTCCTATTGTGGCTTAATAGATTTCGTCCTGTTTTGGATCCTGAGTGAGGGGCTAATCCTACCACTCTAGCTTTGTTCAGACTTTGCAATGGGGAGTTTCAAAATATCCTGCCTTGAATGGATTTCTGCCTACAGTATTTGTTTTGCCTATGAATAGAGCTATCTCGATCCTTGTCTTCCTCTTTCATTAAGCTCTTTATCTCTTTTAAGTGCTGACATCTGCTGTGGGCTGTAAAGGAAAGTGGGGGCTGCTTTCTGCCTCTAAAAAAACATGTTTCTCCATTTCTCCCTTTGGGGAAATATTGTTGTGGTCCGCCAACAGCCTGCGGAGCTGGCAACGGAGTCGGACAGCGATGAGGCTGAGGAAGAACATAGGCCAGTCCTGGAGGCTGGGGAAGGCCCAGATGAGGGCTCTGCGTCGGAGGCTGAGGTGCGGCCAGGGCCATCTGGGAGCGATGTGCGGACTCCAGAGCCTTCATAGACTGTCAGTAGTGAGGCAGAGGAACAGGAGGAGCCTGTTCCTAATGCACTCATGAGAAGAGCTGCCAGAAGGCAAGAGCAGCTAAAGCAAAGAGGACGACTCGGGAGTAGGGCCAAGAGATGATTGGCCCCTCCCATAAGGCTTAAAAGACCAGCAACGGTGTTTGTGCTCTTTGCTGGAAAACAATGTTGATAGCTTCGTCTTGTTGCATTTATTTTGTATCGGTGTCTTCCGAACTTTTGCCAAGAAAGGCCTTTGGCACTTTGCCTAATTGGACCAAGGTTGGTGATAGGACTGAGGAATTGTATTGGGAGGAATTTGCTTTAATTTAGTTGAACTACGCTGAGAATGAAGTAATTCTCAGCTGTTCCAATAAAGTTTGTTTGTTTTTACACTGACTTGAATTTCCTACTATCTACGGTACTTGGGCCTGGGTCACAACAAATATAATATTCTGCCTTTTTAATATTCCTCAAAATATGCCATTTTCCTGGAGGTTGGGGCTGACTTTCTACAAACCAATCAGAACATACCATTCATTCTACCAAGGGATGCCTTGTTTATCTGTATTTTTGCTCCCTTTTTGGCCGATTGATCGTCTCCTTTTGCATAGTATATATAGATATTGTTTGTATCTATTGATGGCTAATTTGTCAGCGTGCCAAGCTTCTAGAAATTCTCTGGCTTTTTTTTTTTTTTTTAGTTGGCTTGGTCTAAAGTAGGGGTCTCCAACCTTGGTCCCTTTAAGACTTGTGGACTGCAACTCCCAGAGTCCCTCAGCCAGCAAAGCTGGCTGAGGAACTCTGGGAGTTGCAGTCCACAAGTCTTAAAGGGACCAAGGTTGGAGACCCCTCGTCTAAAGATGGTCACAGTTTCCTGGTGGAAACTATGGTTAAATCTGTCCGTATGTTGTGAATTCAAAGAGTTTAATGAAGCGTCTGCTTAGAGAGCACTAAAGACGTCTCATTTCAACCTTGAGCTATTCTCCTTCAAAAGAAAAAGTCTTATTTAAAACACACAGATTTGTTTCTGGCTTGTTGCTTTTCGATTGCTCATTTTCAGGTGCAAGCTTCCAATGGGCTGGAGATGATATTGCTAGGTTAAGTTGCAACTTGTCCTGTGCTGGCCTCGTCTCTAAATGGGGGACACTTTGATGCAAACCTTATTTGTAGAATAGAGTAGAATAACAGAGTTGGGAAGGGACCTTTGGGGGTCTTCTAGTCCAACCCCCTGCTTAGGCAGGAAACCCTATACCACTTCAGACAAATGGTGGCCCAATCTCTTCCTAAAAACTTCCAGGGTTGGAAAATTCACAACTTCTGGAGGGAAGTTGTTCCCCTGGTTAATTCTTCTTACTGTCAGGAAATTTCTCCTTAGTTCTAAGTTGCTCCTCTCCTTGATGAGTTTCCACCCATTGCTTCTTGTCCTGCCCTCAGGTGCTTTGGAGAATAGCTTGACTCCCTCTTCTTTGTGGCAATCCCTGAGATATTGGAACACTGCTATAGTGTCTCCCCTAGTCCTTTTCATTAAACTAGACATTTTTAACAGATTAACAGAGTTGGAAGGGACCTTATAGGTCATCTATTCCAACCCCCTCACTCAAGCAGAAGACCCAACACCATTTCTGACAAATGGCAGTCCAATCTTTTCTTGAAAGTCTCCAGTGATGAAGCTCCCACAACTTCCGAAGGCAATTTCTGTTCCATGGGTTGATTGTTCTCACTGTCAGAAAGTTCCTCCTCATTTCTAGGTTGAATCTCTCCTTGGTCAGTTTCCATCCATTATTCTTTGTCTGGCCTTCAGGTGGTTTGGAAAATAGCTTGACCCCTTCCTCTCTGTGGCAGCCCCTCAAATATTGGAACACTGCTATCATGTCTCCCTTGGTCCTTCTCTTCACTAGCCTAGCTATGCCTAGTTCTTTGAAGATGCTTTCTTTCAAGAATTCCATGAAATTCTTTAGATTGCAAAAGTAATCCATTCAAAGAACTCTTTGTGATAATGTTATGCGACACAGTGGGTGGGAAAAATGCATATATTAGGGGAAAATAACATAACATAATAACAGAGTTGGAAGGGACCTTGGAGGTCTTCTAGTCCAACCCCCTGCCCAGGCAGGAAATTCTACACCATTTCAGACAAATGGCTATCCAACATTTTCTTAAAAATTTCCAGTGTTGGAGCATTTACAACTTCTGCAGGCAAGTTGTTCCACTGATTAATTGTTCTGACCGTAAGGAAATTTCTCCTTAGTTCTAAGTTGCTTCTCTCCTTGATTAGTTTCCACCCATTGCTTCTTGTCCTGCCTTCAGGTGCTTTGGAGAATAGCTTGACTCCCTCTTCTTTGTAGCAACCCCTGAGATATTGGAACACTGCTATCATGTCTCCCCTAGTCCTTCTTTTCATTAAACTAGACATACCAAGTTCTTGCAACCGTTCTTCATATGTTTTAGCCTCCAGTCCCCTAATCATCTTCGTTGCTCTTCTCTGCACTCTTTCTAGACTCTCAATATCTTTTTTACATCGTGGCGACCAAAACTGAATGCACAGAGTTTCATTTGTTTAAAAGGTACGCCTAATAATGCAGATATCAAGAGAAATATATGCATGCAATTCTTACCCAAACTAGATGTTGGTATTTTTTTCTTTTAAATCACAAACTAAAATGGAAGTGGGAAGAGATGAATTTAAGACTAGGAAAATGAGTAAAATTAAATATAATTGCTTCTCTTTAAGGAAGACAAGTGTATGTATTTGATTGGAATTTGATCAGAAGCATAAAAGAATATCCACTCAGGTCGGGCCTCAACTTATGACTGCTCACTTAGTGTCCATTTGAAGTTATGATGGACATCTGCGGGGCTACTAACAATCTACAGTAGTGGCCAAAATTGTGGAAACCTTTTGGGAAAAGTGTATTTTTGAGGTTTGATGGCTAATCACACCACTTTTTTTTTTTAAGTTTCAAGATAATCTTCTTCCACTGCTGGAATAGCCTGGGAATAGCCCAGACCTTCACCCAATGGAAAATCTATGGAGCCGACTATAGAAACTTGTTAGTCAGAAGCGACCCAGCAATAAAACCCAGTTCATAGAAGCAATCATTCAATCTTGGTTTCACATTAGAACAGCTGCAGAACTAAAAGACTTGGTTCACTTCATGGGAAGACGTTGTAAGGCCGTAATTCATGCTAAAGGTTACCCAACTAAGTATTAACTGACATGGGTGATAATTTTTGTATATCTCATTTTTTCTATAGTGATAATTTTTGTATATCTCGTTTTTTCTACGTGTTTCGCTTTTCTTCTTTATATGGTAACTGCTATTCTAATAGCAAATCCTTCATGAAAGTTATTGCATTATATTCTTGATTAAATTATCTTTCCATTGATATATAATTTTATGGTACTACTGCAAAAAAAAAAGTGGTTTTATTACCTAGTTTTAGAAAATACAGAATCTTTTTCCCAAAAGATTCCCACAATTTTGGCCACTACTGTAGATTCATACTTTTGGTAGCTGGGCCCCTCCATGGTCATGTGATCATATTTTGGGCGAAACTCATGTAGCAACTGAAATTTTGTGCTCGCTTGTGGTCATAAATTGAGGACTATCTGTACTCCACCATGCCCTATTGATTTTTTCCCCACTTTCTCGGTGTAGGTTGAAAGAGAGCGACGTTAATTTAATTTAAAAACAAAACAAAACAGTTCCACGAAGCTGAAATCTGTATAATAGACCTCTTAAATACCTGTGGATTTTTCAACAGCCATCTTCATCACCCAGGTGGCTTCTGTAGATTTATATCTAATAGGCCAAGCTGCGCAAACTTAATCCCCACTTTTCACCCACAGAGGATTAAAAAAATTGGATATATGAGATGACGTTGCTTCCTCCTGTTTTTAATGCTCGTTTGGAGGCATAATCTGCATTTGTGCAACGGAGAAAAAAAATTCATTTTAGTGCTGCTTTGGGGCCCAGAGTCTTACATAGGAAGACTTAACGCCTTGGAAATGAATTTGTTCTGATTTTAAGGGACTGGTGTGGTGTTGTTCCTTTTTTTTTTTTAATTCCCTCTTCTGTTGCACGCACCCTGATCCTTCCTATGTACTACCGACAATCCTGTCAAAGAGGTTTCCTCTTAGCTGTAAATGCTAGCCCTGAGTTGTGTCACTTCCATTACACAATGCAAGAAATCTCAAGAGTTAGCTTCTTTTAAAAATAGCACCGGTGGATGTATGTGCTGCGCATGGCGCGTCTGATCTAATAATAACAACAACAACAACAACAACAACAACAACAGAGTTGGAACCCCCTGCCCAGGCAGGAAACCCTACACCATTTTGGACAAATGGTTATCCAACATTTTCTTAAAAATTTCCAGTGTTGGAGCATTTACAACTTCTGCAGGCAAGTTGTTCCACTGATTAATTGTTCTAACTGTCAGGAAATTTCTCCTTAGTTCTAAGTTGCTTCTCTCCTTGATTAGTTTCCACCCATTGCTTCGTGTTCTACCCCCAGGTGCTTTGGAGAATAGTTTGACTCCCTCTTCTTTGTGGCAGCCCCTGAGATATTGGAAGACTGCTATCATGTCTCCCCTAGTCCTTCTTTTCATTAAACGAGACATACCGAGTTCCTGCAACCGTTCTTCATATGTTTTAACCTCCAGTCCCCTAATCATCTTCGTTGCTCTTCTCTGCACTCTTTCTAGAGTCTCCACTTCTTTTTTACATCATGGCGACCAAAACTGAATGCAATATTCCAAGTGTGGCCTTACCAAGGCATTATAAAGTGGTATTAACCCTTCACGTGATCTTGATTCTATCCCTCTGTTTATGCAGCCCAGAACTGTGTTGGCTTTTTTGGCAGCTGCTGCACACTGCTGGCTCATATCTAAATGGTTGTCCACTAGGACTCCAAGATCCCTCTCACAGTTACTACTATTGAGCAAGGTACCACATATACGGTACCTGTGCATTTTGGTTTTTTTGCCTAATGTAGAACCTTACTTTTTTCACTGTTGAATTTCATTTCATCATTGATCCAATGAACATAGAAGGATCTTTTTAAAATACTGCTTTAACAGGTAGTTGCACCCAGGGATGGGCTCCTGGGGGTTCGGCAGGGTTTGGGCAATCCGCTAGCCAAGGATTGCTGGGGTTCGGCGAGCCCACAAATGCCACCCATGGCTGGCCACACCCACCCCACCCTGCCCCTCCCAGGAATCTCCACACGGCCTGGTCATCATTCCAGGTAAGTGAAGGGGCCGCGCGGAGGGCCTGGGGGGGGGGCAAAAAACGGGCCTATCGGAGGTTGCAGAGGTCTGGAAACGGTCCTGTTTCTGGCCTCCGGAGGGCCTCCAGAACCCGGGGAAGCAGTTTTTACCCTCCTGGAGGTTCGAGGAAAGCCTCCAGAGCCTGGGGAGGGCGAAAAACACCTCCCCCGCTGTGGTGCAGGCGGCCAACTAGGCCACACACACCCAGCAACAGGGCAGCGAACCCATTGCTAAAGGATCTGAAGCCCACTCCTGGTTGCACCTGGCCATCCTTTCTGAGCATAGAAGAGGAGCAGGGCTGGAAGGAATTACCTGGATGGAGGATGCTGGAAATCCAAGGCTATGGACCAAGTGGGGGAATCCAGATCAGATTCGTGGCTGGCTGGGAAATTGTAGGATCTAAAACAAGAATCATATACTTTCACATTCCTGGCCTGCAGGGCAGATGACATCCTACGCCACGGTGGCGCAGTGGTTAGAGTGCGTTACTGCAGGCTACTTCTGCTGACTGCTGGCTGCCTGAAATTTGGCAGTTCAGATCCCATCAGGTTGACTCAGCCTTCCATCCTTCCGAGGTGGGTAAAATGAGGAGCCAAATTGTTGGGGGCAATAGGCTGACTCTGTAAACCGCTTAGACAGGGCTGTAAAGCAGTATATAAGTGCTCTTGCTCTCCTTAATCTGAATAAGGCTGTAATTTATTTTGCACTACATATTACATTTCCATCTTCTCACAGACAATTGAGAGCATTACTCATGATTTTCTACCTGCCACTGCTATTTAATTCTACCAAAAAAACCAAAAACAACTGTGAAGTTTTCAATGTAAGAAGAGAGACAGTTGAATTAAAGGCCGTCCCCTTGGGTCCTGCTTGATTGTTCCAGATTACCAGGATTCAGCCAGTGACTTTAAGGTATCTTTGTATCTGCTCTAATTCCTAAAAATAGACATTTCTCTTTTTTATATAGAGTAGTCAGGATCATGGCGGCAACAATAAAAACTAATACAAACACGTAAAAGCAAAAAGAGAAATTACCTTACCACATTTACTAATACCGCAGAGATTGAAAAAAAGTACAACAATTCTTCTTAAATATATTAAGACTAGCAGCAATTGAAAGATAATAAAGAAAAAAAAAGATATTTTAACACATTCAGAATCATAAATGTAGGATGTTTATGACTCTTTAAAGAAAATGCAAGTAGAAAAATAGGGACCACCTTTGATGGGAAGGTAACAGCGTTCTGTGCGCCTTTGGTATTGAGTCATGCCGGCCACATGACCACGGAGACGTCTTCGGAAAGCGCTGGCTCTTCGGCTTTGATACGGAGATGAGCACCACACCCTAATAGTCGGGAACAACTAGCACATATGTGCGAGGGGAACTGTCGTGTCCCTCTCTCCCTCCGACGGCCGGGTCTGGGAAGTCTGTATCAAGCGTGGCCACGAAGCCTCTGCAGCTTTGCCAAATTCCTGTCAGAGTTCTCAGGGCAGGCAGGAATCCAAGATGTGACTTCAGCAAACCAGATGAGACTTTGCTTGACTCAAATTGCTTGACTCAAGCTGGTCTTTTATATAGGCCATGGGGTGTGGCTCCATGACTCAGCACTTATCCAGGCCTGCCCCTCCCTTCCTTTTGCTGACGTTGCCTCTCCATTCTCCGGAAGCGGGGATTCGTCCACTGTGACTTTCTGTCCTCCTGATCTGCTGCTGGCAATTCTAGCACGTGGCTGGCTTCGTGCTCACACGCTGTAGAAGGGAGGTGTTTTTGCTCATTCCTGACATTCTGTCCGGGCATGGTGCCAGGGCTGGGGGCTGGAGGCATGCCAGGCCATTCCTCTTCATTATCAGACTCTGACTCAGATAGCAGGAGATGGGAGGGGCCCGGCTGAGGAGAGGAGGGTGGGCGGGCGAGGCACAACAGGAACCTTTACCTTAAAGCGGCCACATCTTTTTTTGTGTGTGGTTGTGAACGTACTGAAAACTGTGTGGATTCCTAAATTAGATGCAGCTCAGTGCTATGTTGATGCCTGTGCCTCATCTTTTTAAAATCAAATTGAAACCACTACACAGGGTTAAAAACATACAGTTGCGCTGGAATTGAAATGTTGAAGAGGGGAAATAGTATACATCCATGATGGCAAACCTATAGCATGTGTGCCGGAAGGGGCACACAGAGCCATCTCTCTGGGCACGCGAGGTGTTACCCGTTACTCTTCGGGTTCTGGTGCATCAGCCAGCTGGTCTTCTCGTGCGCATGAGCGCCGGAAACTGGAAGAACAGGTGCCCGGTGTGCATGGCTCGCTGGGAAGATGATTGTTGTGCCTCGCCCGCCTCCCTCTCCGCAGCCGGGCCCCTCCCATCTCCTGTTATCTGAGCCAGAGACTGATAGTGAAGAAGAATGGCCTGGCATGCCTCCAACCCCTAGCCCTGGCACCATGCCCGGAAAGACTGAGCAAATAAACCTCCCCCCCCACAGCGTATGAGCAAGAAGCCAGCCACGAGCTAGAATTGCCGGAAGCTGAGCAGGAGGACAAAATGTGGACAGATCCCCGCTTCCGGAGAATGGAGAGGCGATGTCAGCAAAAGGAAGGGAGGGGCAGGCCTGGATAAGTGCTGAGTCATGGAGCCACACCCCATGGCCTATATAAAGGATCTGCTTTTTGGCATTCCTTGAGTCAGGCAAAGTCTCATCTGGTTGCTGAAGTCACACCTTGGATTCCTGCCTGCCCTGAGAACTCTGACAGGAATTTGGCAAAGCTGCAGAGGCTTCATGGCCACGCTTGATACAGAGTTCCCAGACACGGCTGTCAGAGGAGGAGTGGGACACGACAATGATCTTCCATTTTCCGGTGTGTGCTGTTCTTCGTGCTTGCACGCATGCCAGAAACCAGAAAACCAGATGGGCGGTACGCATGCGTGCGCCAGAAACCGGGCGATCATCATTCTAGTACCTGCATGCCCACTGGGCTGCTACTCTTCCAGTTTCTGGTGCCCATGCATGCGCCCCCGTTTCACCACTCAGTGCCAAAAGGGTTCGCCAACGCTGTTTTAGATAGTCCTCGACTTACAGCTGTTTGTTTAGTGACCATTTGAAGATGCAAAGGCACTAAAAATTTATGACCAGTTTTCACTCTTGCAGCATCCCTGTGGTCACGTGATCAAATTTTGTGCGCTTGGCAACCCGCATGTATTTATGACGGTTGCAGTGTCCCGAGATCATGTGATCATTGCGACTTTCTAACAAGCAAAGTCGGTGGGGAAGCCAAATTCACTTAACAACCATCTTACTAGCTTAACAACTGCAATGATTCACTTAACAACTGTGGCAAGTAAGGTTGTAAAGTGTGGCAGAATTCACTTAATAACTATCTCGCTTATTGTATAAGATGTAACTTATAACTGTGTCTCACTTGTAACTATGATTTATGATCTATGACCTATCCTTTGTTGTTTGTATGTAAATTGAGAGCTTATACACTGGAGGCAAATTTCTTTGTCCAATCACACTCGGCCAATAAAGAATAATCTGTCCTGTCCTGTCCTGTCCTGTTTTGTTCCATTCCATTCCATTCTGCTCCGCTCCATTCTTTCCTGTTGTTCTGTTCCATCACTCTACTCTATTCTATTCGACTCGACTCGACTTGATTCGACTCTGTTCTGTAATTCTATTCTACTCTACTCCACTCTATTGTACTCCACGTCACTCCACTCTCCACACTCCATTCTAATATTTCCTGTTCTGTTCTGTTCTGTTCTGTTCTATTCTATTCTATTCTATTCTATTCTATTCTATTCTATTCTATTCTACTCTACTCTACTCTACTCTACTCTACTCTGTTCTTTAATTCTACTCTACTCTACTCTACTCTGTTCTGTAATTCTATTCTACTCCACTCCACTCTCCACTCTCCATTCTACTGTTTCCTGTTTTGTTCTGTTCTGTTTTTCCATTATTCCATTCCACTCTAGTCCAGTCCATTCTTTCCTGTTTTGTTCTGTTCCATTCTATTAGTCTAGTCTACACTAGTCTAGTCTACTCTTAATTGAGTGGATTCTATTCTATTCTATATTCTATTCTATCCTTAGTCCTTATTCTATTCTATTCTATTCTATTCTATTCTGGGGTGGGTTTTACTTACCTTTACTACCGGTTTGCAACGGGACCGTAGCGTGTGCACTTCTGCGTATGCGCAGAAGCTTCCTGATGATGTCCGGGTTGGTAGGCGGAGTCTCCCACCAGTTGTACTACCAGTTCTTGTGAACTAGGGGCAACCCACCACTGATTCCATTCCATTCCATTCTATTCCATTCTTAGCAACAGAAACTTTGGGCACGATCGTGATCGTAATTTGAGGACTACCTGTATACTATTTAGGAACAGATCTAGTTCTGTGTAATGAATTTGGAAAAACCTAAGGAATTAACTAGCTGCTCGTTTACAGAGAAGGAGAGTTACTTTGAGGCAATAAATTACTTTTAGGTTAATTTATTTAGAACTGATTTAGAAAAATAATGACTAGGAGTAATTAGTTTGCAGTCGCTCTTGGTTAGGTGGGTGCATATTGAAGAGAAGCTGTTTAGAATGACTGGGAGGTAAATTTTCCCACCGAATTGTCTTAGAAGCTGTTATTTAGTGAAAGAACAATATAATGAGTGCTATTTAATTGCTCCAGGAATAATTTCAATGTCAGCCGCCTGACCTCCTGTGAAATTCTAGTCACTATTCCCTAATTAGCTTTTAGGCATGTAAATCAACACACACACACATTTTAGGAAATTTACTATCTGGAAACTCCAAGGTTTAAGTCCCACTTCTTTTAAGTTAGTTTACTTGGTTTTTATGTCCTTTTGGGATTGCCTGCTAAATTAGAAAGGTAGTAACAGAATAAGTTGGAAGTGACCTTAGAGGTCTTTAGTCCAACCCGCTGTTCAAGCGAGAGACCCAATATCATTTCAGATATTGTGCGTCTAATCACACTTGGCCAATAAAAGAATTCTATAATATCTATTATTGGGCTATTATTTGGGTGCAAAGTTCCAAATAGCTCAGTCTTGTAACATGCTGGAACTTCTAGCATGTATACGTTAGAATAGAATAGAATAGAATAGAATAGAATAGAATTTTTTATTGGCCAAGTGTGATTGGACACACAAGGAATTTGTCTTGGTGCATACGCTCTCAGTGTTCATAAAAGAAAAGATACGTTCATCAAGAATCATAAATCACAACTCTTAATGATAGTCATAGGGTACAAATAAGCAATCAGGAAACAATATCAATATAAATCATAAGGATTGCCAGCAACAAAGTTACAGTCATACAGTCGTAAGTGGAAGGAGATGGGTGATGGGAACGATGAGAAGATTAATAGCAGTGCAGACTTAGTAAATAGTTTGACAGTGTTGAGGGAATTATTTGTTTAGCAGAGTGATGGCGTTCGGGAAGAAACTGTCTTTGTGTCTAGTTGTTCTGGTGTGCAGTGCTCTGTAGCGTCATTTTGAGGGTAGGAGTTGAAACAGTTTATGTCCCGGATGCGAGGGGTCTGTAAATATTTTCACAGCCTTCTTTTTGACTCAGGGAGTATAGAGGTCCTCAATGGAAGGCAGGTTGGTAGACATTGTTTTTTTCTGCCATTCTAATTATCCTCTGAAGTCTGTGTCCGTCTTGTTGGGTTGCAAAATTGCATGACTCCAGCAACCCTCAGAAATAGGAGTCAATTGCCAAGCATCTGCATTTTAATCAGGTGACCATGGGGATGCTTGCAACGGTCGTAAGTGTGAAAAACGGTCATAAGTCATTTTTTTTCAGTGCTATTGTAACTTCAAAGGGTGACTAAAAGAACGGTTGTGTCAAGGGCTATCTGTATATATCATTGAAAATTCCCCCAAATAACAATCTAGAAACGCTGGAAACAAAGGAACAGACTTGGGATAAATGAATCACAAACCCACAAACTGAAATTCTTATAGTTCAAGGACAGCTCACCAGCAACAAGTTAAAAATAATGATTCTATCTATAGATATAGAGAAGGAAAAGCAGCTACTAATTGATACGGAACAATATTTTTAGGATTTGTTTTATCATTGCCACCTGATATTCTTGAAACATGCTATTTTTGCTCATGGCAGAGCAATGTAACGTATCATCAACTAAAGATTTGTAACTACGGATTAACTTCCGGTTGTAAATTAACTAGAGTTACACAATCAGAGGCAGTATTCAGCCAATTTGGACCAGTTTCAAAAGATTTCATAAGTTTTCATAATAACAGAGTTGGAAGGGACCTTGGAGGTCTTCTAGTCCAACCCCCTGCCGAGGCAGGAAACCCTACACCATTTCAGACAAATGGTTATCCAACATTTTCTTTAAAATTTCCAGTGTTGGAGCATTCACAACTTCTGGAGGCAAGTTGTTCCACTGATTGATTGTTCTAACTGTCAGAAAATTTCTCCTTAGTTCTAAGTTGCTTCTCTCCTTGATTAGTTTCCACCCATTGCTTCTTGTCCTGCCCTCAGGTGCTTTGGAGAATAGTTTGACTCCCTCTTCTTTGTGGCAGCCCCTGAGATATTGAAACACTGCTATCATGTCTCCCCTAGTCCTTCTTTTCATTAAACTAGACATACCCAGTTCCTGCAACCCTTCTTCATATGTTTTAGCCTCCAATCCCCTAATCATCTTTGTTGTTCTTCTCTATACTCTTTCTAGAGTCTCCACATCTTTTTTACATCGTGGCAACCAAAACTGAATGCAATATTCCAAGTGTGGCCTTACCAAGGCATTATAAAGTGGTATTAACACTTCACATGATCTTGATTCTATCCCTCTGTTTATGCAGCCCAGAACTGTGTTGGCTTTTTTGGCAGCTGCCGCACACTGCTGGCTCATATCTAAATGGTTTTCCACTAGGACACCAAGATCCCTCTCACAGGTACTACTATTGAGCAAGGTACCACATATACGGTACCGGTGCATTTTGTTTTTTTGGCCTAAATGTAGAATCTTACTTTTTTCACTGTTGAATTTCATTTTGTTAGATAGCGCCCAATGTTCAAGTCTGTCAAGATCCTTCTGTATCTTGAGTCTATCTTCCTATTTAGACATGTTTTTGAGGCCGGGTGCATGCGCGGAAGGCAGGCACGTGAGCAAATTGCATGCATGGGAGACCAGGCACATGTGTGGAAGGCAATCATGCATGCGAACCGGGCGCGCATGCACACAAAGCAAGCACACATGCACGAAGCAAGTGCGCATGGGGGGTGAACCCATAGTAACATAATGTGAAACCCATCGCTGCACAGAATCCATATAAATAGTTAATTTCACACATCACACATGCTTTTTTTTAAAAAATGGTATTTTCCCTTATAACTTCAGAAATACCACTATTTTATTTTCAGTGTGGTAACTGTTCCCCTTCTTTCTTAAAAATATGATATCAAACCAAGACTTTATCATTCTTGACGTAGTCTCACCGAAATCAGAGAGAACCAAATTAATCCTAAGCAAGAATTTTCAATGAATTTTAACGCATCTACTTCAGAGGTACACGGATCGATCTAAATTCAGCCTCTATCAGAACGATGTATGATTTGGGATATAAATCTATTACATTATTGTTTTTTTTAAAAAAGGAACTATTGGAAAATCCACACTGTTTGCAAATTTCTCTAATACAGAATCCCATATGATTTTTGTGATTGCACAATGACCCAGTTCCTAATAATGCTGCTAGCTATTTAGCCATTAACCCAGTTGAAATTGCCATATGGCAGTTCTGAAAGCAATATCAGGCAATAAATAAATAAATCGGGACCATTCATTAGGTAGCAGCACAGAAGATTTATTCAAGTCTATATACAAGAATCTAGTCCAGCAACTCTCAATCTTTGGGGCACCAGGGACTGGATCTGCAGAAAGAGAGGGCATGGTTTCCCGTACTGCCTGCATCCAGTAGGCAGCACCGGGTGCTTTCTGTTGTGACCCAGGCCCAAATAGGTAGTAGGAAACTCAGTCCCTAAAACAAACAAACTTTATTCGAACAGCTGAGAATTACTTCATTCCCAGCGTATTTCAACTAAATTAAAACAAATTCCTCCCATCACAAATTCCTCAGTCCTATCGCAAACCTTGGTCCAATTAGGCAAACTGCCAAAGGCCTTTCTTGGCAAATGTTCAGAAGTCACAAAAGTACAGGCAAGACGTAGACGAAGCAGAAGACGAAGCAACCAACGTTGTTTTCCGGCAAAGCCCAAACGCCATTGCTGGTCTGTTTTAAGCCTTATGGGAGGGGCCAATCATCTCTTGGCCCTACTCCTGAGTCGTCCTCTCTGCTTGAGCTGCTCTTGCCTTCTGGCAGCTCTTCTCATGCGTGCATTAGGATCAGGTACCTCCTGTTCCTCTGCCTCACTACTATCAGTCTCTGGAGGCTCTGGAGTCCACACCTCACTCCCTGATGGCCCTGGCCTCACCTCAGCCTCATCGCTGTCTGACTCTGTTGCCAGCTCCTCAGGCTGCTAGTGGACCACAACACTTTCTTGTTTGCATAGACCGATTTCTGGCATGCCACAGGCTAGCGCCAATCCACAGGCCGGGAGTTGAGGACTCCTGATCTAGCCAAGTAACAGCTAGCACTAAACCGGCATTAGAAAAAGTGTCAATGGAATTCAGGAGGGACTAGACTTGGAGCCCTTGTGGGAACACAATGACTCCAAACTAATAACTTCCTTAACTCTTCCCCCAGCTCTTCTTGTTCGTCTCCTACAAGTAAAGAGTCATGTTGATTAGGTCAGAAGCCATCGTTTGAGGAATATGGCAGCTTTGCCTAATTTCTTTAGGAGCTTTTGGTATCTTTTGAGTCTTCAACATGCTGGTAAGGCTTCAGGACATCACTGGTCATTTTCCCATTGGTCAGCCAGCCAGCAATAGATTGGCTACAGCAACTAATCAATGCTTGGGAAAGATGTTCTGCAACTACCAGAGGTCAACAGCGTGTTTGAGAGGCCTGCTTTTATCAGTCAACCTTTCACACTTTCCCTTGGAGAACTGAATGTACCAAATAGGTCAACTGATGTACTGTAGAATAGAGTAGAATGAAATGGAACAGAACAGAACAGAATAGGTGGAAAGTGATCGTGGAGGTCTTCTAGTCCAGCCCCCTGCTCAAGCAATAGACCTGTTCTGGTCCCCCCCACCTCTCCAATAAACACACGCCAGCCGAGGCCGTCTGCCAGCAATTTATTTACAATCGGCCGAGTGTCCTTTGGCAGAGAACAGTTCTGGCACTGTTTCTTCACGTGCCTGCCAAGTCTCTTATCAAGTAGCAGAGTGCTGACAATCAGTTGCCAAAGCAACCAGGAGCCCGTAGAATAATCCAAAAGTTACTCACAAAGAAATCCCAGCCTTCAATCCAAGAGCACGAAGCAGTCCACCCTAGTAGCTTGTAGCTTTGTCCGACACAAGGGCCTACAGAGCAACCCCACCCGCTTTTATCCCCTGTGGTGTGTGGCTCTGTGACTCAGCACTCCCTGGGCCTGCCCCACCTCTTCCTCTGCTGCTCACGTCTATCTCAACGTCGCTGTCTCGGATCAAGCCAAGATTGATCCTCAGCAGCTGGCTCTTGGGGCATTGCCAGGGAGGAGGAGGGGTTGGGGGAATGAGGCCTTGTCAGCTCCTCCTCCTCCTCCTCCTCCTCCTGGCCTGCAGCTGGAACCAGGGACGGTGCCAGGGAGGAGGAGGGTCCGGGGGTGGGAAAGGAGGCCTTGTCAGCTCCTCCTTCTCACTCTCCGAGTCATCCGGCTCCAGGAGGCCAGGCCTGGAGGGCGGAGCCACAAGAAGACCCTATACCACTATTAGTGAAAGTTTTTGGCACCGAGTGCTGAAACAGGAGTGCGCACCTACATGCATCCCTGCGTGCACACCTGTGCGCATTCCTGCGTGCCAGAAACTGGAAGAGCAGCCACCTGGCACACATGCGCACACCGGGAAGGTGATCTTTCAGTTTCCAGTGCGCGCATGAGTACTGGCCACCTGATTTTCTGGTTTCTGGCGCACATGCACACGCAAAGACCAGCTGGCTGGTGCGCATGTGTGCACCGGAAACCGGAATAATGTCAATGAAGCGCCCCCCCCCAGTCCACCACCGAGAACAAGCCCCCGCCAGTTCTGCCAAGGGAGTGTGATCGCTTCCTGGCTGGCACGACTCTTACCCCGGTGCCGGACAGACCTTCCTCCTGCGCAGACTCAGTTCCTGTGCAGCCCCACCACCCCCAGAACAGCAGCAGCGGCAGCCTCAGAGCAAGGGGCAGTGGCGGCCGTCCAGCCCCCACAGCCGCTCCCCCGCCAGCGAGCCGGGCCCTCGGCGGCATCTCCATGCACGACGAACTGCACTCTCCTCCAGTCCTCCTGGGACAGCTCACCTCCCCGGCGGCTGCTCCTCCAGCATCCCAGCCAGAAGTGGCAACGTGTGAACCGCCACCACCCCCTCGCCCCTAGCGGCAGCAGGAGCAGCGGGCGGGGCGGCCAACCAGGGATGAGGAGTGAGGGGACACTGCTCTTCCAGTTTCCAGAGCTCCCACACGCATGAAAACCAGCTGGCCGGTGCGCTGGAACTTGGAAGAGCAACGGGCGACGGCTTGCGTGCCCAGAAAAATGGCTCTTCACCATCATGGCCCTATACCATTCCAGACAAATGGCTATCCAATCTCTTCTCAAAAACCTCCAATGATGAAGCACTCACAACTTCTGGTGGCAAGCTGCCCCACCGGTTAATTGTCCTCACTGTTAGGAAGTTTCTCTTTAATTCTAGATTGCTTCTCTCCCTGATTAGTTTCCATCCGTTGTTTCTTGTCCTGCCCTCAGGTGCTTTGGAAAATAAATTGACCACCTCCCCACTTCTTTGGGGCAGCCTCTCAAATACTGGAATACTACTATCATTCCTCACACGTCACTTTTTTTTTTGTTGGGTGAATATACATATTTCCTGATGTTTTATTAGAAAAGAGAATCTCAGGATTAGGGATGCTTAAGGAATCCATTTTTTTCCCCTTGCCCTTCCTGCTGTGACATAATCCGTGCCTCTGACTACCAGAACACCGAAATTTGCATTTTATTTATTTTTTTAATCCGGGCAATGAACTGCTCTGCAGTTTAGATTTATTACAACGCGAAAGAAGAATTATGGATAAGAGTGAAATTGCTGAGTTTTGTCAATTCTTAATTTGCCTTTAGGACTTCATGGTTGCTGAGCAGAAAGATTTTTTTTTTTTGCAACTATTGCCACTGATCATTAGCAAAAAAAAAAAAAAAAAAATAATGCTATAGCATACAGACTAGAATTATTGTCGTTTGTTTATCCTTGATACATTCCTTTGTTTTTCAATAAACCTTAATTTCCAGCTGGCTGGCTTGGGCAAGTCTAAACTCTTCACCCTTCCATCTGTAAAAAATGTGAATTGTAATAAGCTCCCTTAAAGGGAGATCAAATTAGCATCCTAAAACATATTGCTTTCATGTAACCGTATGTTATATTAAGACAACCCAATTGGATCTATTGAATGTTGTTCCAAGCTGTGAATGCCTTCATTTTGTTTCATGGCTTCTTTTAATTCCAAGACAAAGCAATACACACAGATGTATATAATATAAGCTTGATTTCTTAAAACAAACACAATCTTGGAAGCTTCATTTATTTATTTATCAAAGTGAGAAACAATCCATTTCCCGCACAGAGGGAATTTAATGTCTTCAACAGAAGCTTGGAGGCTTGGTGTTCATTCAAACACCCAACATGGCTGGTGGTAGTAATCAACTCGCAAAGCATCCCTTGCTTGCTCTTGAATTGCCACAAGCAAGGGGGATGGGAAACCAACAAAGCAGCATGGCAGCCAAAAAACAAAAGTACATTCCAGACATCTCTCTCTCAAGGCTGTTTCCCAGGGTTACACCCAGCGGCCGGAGGGGAGTGATCTCTACAACCTGTGAAATTGCTCCCTGGAAGGAGGGAGGGAAACAGGGTCATGATTGGGGCATAAATTACATGGGGTCAGAGTTGGCTTCACCTGGAACATGCCAACATGATGCTCCTAATAAATAACTGGATTTCTTTTGAAACTTGGCTTGAGGCTCATGATTTAATTAGGGCATCTGTCGGAACCCTGATAGCAGTTGGACTAGCTGACCTCAGAAGTCACTTTCAACTGACAAATTCAGTGATTTTGAATTGGCAGTCCTCAAGTGTCACAATATCATTTTTCTTTGGGGTATGTTTCCAATTCATTTACTCACTCAAAGCAAAGTTATTCAATGCAATTGATATTTTGTGAAGGACTAGGTGTTCTAATGATGTATCACGTTAGTATCCTACAGTGAATAGCCTTGAAGAGTTTTATTATTTTTCCTGTCATCTCCTTCAGACATGCCTTGTTTAGTAAAGGGTTGGAGCCAATACCTCACAGATTTTTTTTGGTTCAAAGTACCATCATACTACTTTGTGCAGGAATTGCTATATATAGAAGCCTCTTACCAAATTCATTTTCAAAATTGTGTTTCCTTTGTTTTGCAGAACTGTTATTCAAACTGTGAATAAAAATGAGGCAGAAGTTAAAATATTGGAGGAGGAAGATTAGCAGTAATAATAAGACGAGGAAGAAGAGAATTAGTAGTAATAATAGGAGGAGAAATAGTAGTAGTAATAGGAGGAGGAAGAGAATTAGCAGTAATAAGACGAAGATGAGAAGTAGTAGTAGCAATAAGAAGAGGAGGAGGAGGAAGAAGAGGAAAATTAGTAATAGTAATAGGAGGAGGGACGCAGTGGCTCAGGAGCTAGGACGTTGAGCTTGTCGATCGAAAGGTCGGCAGTTTGGCGGTTCGAATCTCTAGTGCTACCATGTAATCGGGTGAGCTCCCGTTACTTGTCCCAGCTTCTGCCAACCTAGCAGTTTCGAAAGCACCTAAAAATGCAAGTATAAAAAATAGGGACCACCTTTGTTGAGAAGATAACAGCGTTCCGTGCGCCTTTAGCGTTGTGTCATGCCGGCCACATGACCACGGAGACGTCTTCGGACAGCGCTGGCTCTTTGGCTTTGAAACGGAGATGAGCACCGCCCCCTAGAGTCGGCAACGACTAGCACGTATGTGCAAGGAGAACCTTTACCTTTACCTTTAATAGGAGGAGGAGAAATAGTAGTAATGGGAGGAGGAAGTGAATTAGTAGTAGCAAAAAAATGCAAATAAAAAATAAAAATAAAAAAAGAAGAGGAGGAGAATTAGTAGTATTAATAAGAGGAGGAGAAGTAGAAGTTTATTATGGATGCCCACTCCATAATAAATATAGCTGCTGTGGGTATTATACTTGCACCAACAGGCAACTTTGAGATATCAAACCCAAAGGACTGGATCACCCTGTTAAATTTCAAATCCTGATCCAGAAGATCCTGCTTTGATTTCATATTGGGTAGGCTGTTGGGTAGGTTGAATCCCACCACATGTTTATTGGATCTGTGTCCCTCCTGGATGATACTGGCCACACGAGAGGTTACACGAGGCTGGCTCCTGGGAGTTACCAACGCTTCTTTGTTGGGGGGCATTTTCCCTACTGCCTTGAAAGAGGCAGTGGTGAAGCCCCTCCTCAAGAAGCCCTCCCTGGACCCAGCTGTATTAACGAACTACCGTCCAGTCGCTTTTTGGCGAAGGTTGTTGAGAGTGTGGTGGCATATCAGCTTCCTCAGCACCTGGAGGAAACTGTTTATCTGGACCCATTCCAGTCCGGTTTCAGACCCAGGTACAGCACCGAGACGGCTTTGGTCGCATTGGTGGATGACCTCTGGAGGGCTCGGGACAGGGGATGTTCCTCTGTCCTGGTCCTGTTAGATCTCTCGGCGGCTTTTGATACCATCGACCATGGTATCCTGCTGCGGCAGTTGGAGGGATTGGGGGTGGGAGGCACCGTTTATCGGTGGTTCTCCTCCTATCTCTCTGACCATTCACAGACGGTGTTGGCAGGGGGGCAGAGGTCGACCCCGAGGCGCCTCACTTGTGGGGTGCCACAGGGGTCGGTTCTCTCGCCTCTCCTGTTCAACATCTATATGAAGCTGCTGGGCGAGGTTATCCGTGGTTTCGGGGTGGATTATCATCTGTACGCTGATGATATGCAGCTGTACATTTCCACCCTGAACCACCCAACAAAGCTGTCGAGGTGATGGGCCGGTGTCTTGAGGCCGTGCGGGTCTGGATGGGGAGGAACAGGTTCCAGCTCAACCCCTCCAAGACTGAGTGGCTGTGGGTCCCGGTGTCCCGGTACAGTCAGCTTACGCCATCGCTGACTGGGGGGGGGGGAAATACTGACCCCCAGGGGAAGGGTGCTCAATTTAGGCATTCTCCTGGATGATTTCAGCTGTCCTTAGAAGAACACTTGACGGCCGTCGCCAGGGGAGCATTTTATCAGGTTAACCTGATTCGCCAGTTGCGCCCCTTCCTTGATCGGGACTCCTTACGCACGGTCACTCATGCCCTTGTCACTTACCGCCTGGACTATTGCAATGCTCTCTACATGGGGCTCCCCTTGAAGAGCACCAGGAGGCTCCAGCTAATCCAGAATGCGGCCACGCGGGTGATAGAGGGGGCACCGCGTTGCTCCCATATAACATTCATCCTGCATGGCCTGCACTGGCTGCCGGTAGCCTTCCGGGTGCAATTCAAGGTGCTGGTTACCACCTTTAAAGTGCTCCATGGCTTAGTTCCGGGGTATTTGCGAGACCGTCTTCTGCCACAGATTGCCTCCCAACGACCTGTGCGCTCCCACAGAGCAGGCCTCCTCAGGGTGCCATCGACCAAACAATGTAGGTTGGCGGCCCCCAGGGGTAGGGCCTTCTCTGTGGCGGCACCAGCCCTATGGAACGAGCTACCTCTGGGGTTACGCCAACTCCCCGACCTCTGGGCCTTCAAACGTGAACTGAAGACTTTATTATTTCACCGAGCGGGACTAGCCTAAGAACGTATTTTAGCAAAATTTTAATGGGTTTTAATCGGTCTTTGACCATTTTAGTGATTCGGCCATTAAATATTTGCTTTTAATTGTTTTTAAATAGTGTTTATTTATTATATTTATATTATAGTGGTATGTGTATTTTAATATTGGCTGTACACCACCCTGAGTCCTTCGGGAGATGGTGCGGTATAGAAATGTAATTATAAATAAATAAATAAATAAAAATAAATGTTAGAATTCAAATCTCAGTTCGGAAATCTGAATCCTCTTTTGCGATTCTCATGGATACTCTTAGAAGTCAACTGCAAAGCACTAACTTATAATAGAGGAGTAAAAAATGCTAAATTTCAGGAAAATAGTGAGGCTCTTAAGTATTGCCGCTTTTGATTTTGGAGGATTGTTCTAATTATTTTCACTTTTGAGTTGTGGAAAGGGACTTCCTTCCTTCCTTCCCTTCCCTTCCTTCCTTCCTTCCTTCCTTCCCTTCCTTCCTTCCTTCCTTCCTTCCCTTCCTTCCTTCCTTTCTTCCTTCCTTCCTTCCTTCCTTCCTTCCCTTCCTTCCTTCCTTCCTTCCTTTCTTCCTTCCCTTCCTTCCTTCCTTCCTTCCTTCCTTCCTTCCTTCCTTCCTTCCTTCCTTCCTTCCTTCCTTCCTTCCTTTCTTCCTTCCTTCCTTCCTTCCTTCCTTCCTTCCTTCCTTCCTTCCTTCCTTCCTTCCTTCCTTCCTTCCTTCCTTCCTTCCTTCCTTCCTTCCTTCCTTCCTTCCTTCCTTCCTTCCCTTGGCAAAATTAGATTGTATTTCCAAGACAGACACAGTCAAGCTTGTCCAGTTTCAGATAAATAGGTTTTTGGCAAGAGAAGACCTTCCGGATGAAGAATTTTAAAAAATTTAAAAAAGGAAGCCCATTTGGAAGATAAGATGGGTAATCCTGGCAGGGAAAATTGGCTCAAACTGTGCAGACTTGAATTGTGAGCTTAGCAACATGGCCAGGAGATTCTGATGTTTCTGGGGAAAACCTGTTTGTTCATTCAATTTTGCCAAAGTGCATAAAGCTTAGTGTTTCAGAAAGCTTCCAGATTTAATCACGGCCTGCGTTGGAAGAAAAACCCAGGTCCAGTTCCAAGCCAGGAATAAAATGGAGGCTGATTGGAAAGAAAGATTCTGTTTATTGGTGAACAGAACCAACACACGCACACAGCATGAAGTTCTGGGACAGCTGATCTTCTGGATTCCTATGGGGTCATGTAGGGGTCATGGCTGGCTCTATAGGCAAAAGGGGAAATGCAAATCCTAGGTCCGTGGTGGTGAATCTATGGCACCTGTACCAAAGGTGGCCTGCAGAACCCTCTCTGTGTGCACACGCACCGTTGCCCCAGTTTACCCAGCTCTAGCCAGCTGGTCGTTGGGTTTCTGAGGCACGCATGAGCGCCAGCCAGCTGGTTGACTGGTTTTTGATGCTCTGGTGCAAGAGCACATGCACAGGCCTTCTAGTTTGGGCACTTTGCTCTGAAAAGGTTCACCATCACTGTCCTAGGTGTTTGTCTGAGCTAATCTTATCAACCTTTAGTTTGTTGTTTATCTGAAGTTTCTATCGTGTCCCACTCCTCCTCTGATGGCCGGGTCGGGGAAGTCTGTATCAAGCATGGCCACAGAGCCTCTGCAGCTTTGCCAAAGTTCTGTCAGAGTTCTCAGGGGAGGCAGGAGTCCAAGATGTGACTTCAGCAATCCAAATTAGACTTTGCCTGACTCAAAGAATGCCAGAAAGCAGACGCTTTATATAGGCCATGGGGTGTGGCTCCATGACTCAGCACTTATCCAGGCCTGCCCCTCCCTTCCTTTGCTGATGTTGCCTCTCCATTCTCCGGAAGCGTGAATCCGTCCACCCTCCAGCTGCCAGCAATTCCAGCTCGTGACTGGCTTCATGTTCCTCATGTTCACATGCTGTGGTGAGGGGTTTATTTGCTCGGTCTGTCCAGGCATGGTGCCTGGACTGGGGGCTGGAGGCATGCCAGGCACTTCGTCTACACTATCAGTCCCTGGCTGAGATAACAGGAGATGAGAGGGGCCCGGCTGCGGAGAGGAGGGCGGGCGAGGCACAACAGTTTCTGTCTGACCCAGTCTTTCTGAATGGATTACCAAATCTGGCCTCCTCAGTTTCTGCTTGGGGGCAAGGAGACTGGGGCTGGTTTCTGCCTCCCTTAAAGTTTTTTCACCCATTTCTCCTTTAGGGGAAATATTCTACCCTGCCTTTTTTTAAATATTCCCCAAAATATTTCATTCTCTAGGAGCGGGGGATGGGTGCTGACTTTCTACATATCTTGTTGGATCTGATTCTGAATAAACCACATCCTTTTCTACCTTCCTAGAATTTCCAGTCTCAATTTCCAATAATTTGGGGTTTTTTTTAAAAAAAGGGACTAAGATCTTAAGATTAAGATTTTAAGGGATGCGGTGGCTTAGTGGCTAAGATGCTGAGCTTGTCGATCAAAAGGTCGGCAGTTCAGTGGTTTGAATCCCTAGTGCCGCGTAATGGGGTGAGCTGCTGTTACTTGTCCCAACTTCTGCCAACCTAGCAGTTTGAAAGCATGTAAAAAAATGCAAGTAGAAAAACAGGGACCAGCTTTGGTGGGAAGGTAACAGTGTTTTGTGTGCCTTTGGCATTTAGCCATGCCGGCCACATGACCATGGAGACGTCTTCGGACAACTCTGGCTCTTTGGCTTTGAAACGGAGATGAGCACCGCCCCCTAGAGTTAGGAACGACTAGAAAATATGTACGAGAGGGACCTTTACCTTTACCTTAAGATCTAGGATTGATTTCTGCAGTTCCACAGCATCTATCCAAACACCAGAGAGAATGGTGTATAGGAAGAATTTCTCTCAGGGTACATCCACATGGCCCACTTTCCCCCAGCTCCAAGCTAGGCTGTTTCATGATTTCCTGAGGACAGGTTCTGGAAATTCAGCTTGCAATCTTGAGGCCCGCTTCCCAAGACTAAATCAAAGAAATCTGGCAAAAAAATCTGTGCAGCAGCTGCCAAAAAAGCCAACACAGTTCTGGGCTGCATAAACAGAGGGATAGAATCAAGATCACACAAAGTGTTAATACCACTTTATAATGCTTTGGTAAGGCCACACTTGGAATATTGCATTTAGTTTTGGTCGCCATGATGTAAAAAGGATGTTGAGACTCTAGAAAGAGTGCAGAGAAGAGCCACAAGAATGATTAGGGGACTAAAACATATGAAGAACAGTTGCAGGAACTGGGTATGTCTAGTTTAATGAAAAGAAGGACTAGGGGAGAGATGATAGCAATGTTCCAATATCTCGGGGTTGCCACAAAGAAGAGGGAGTCAAGCTTTCTCCAAAGCACCTGAGGGCAGGACAAGAAGCAATGGGTGGAAACTAATCAAGGAGAGAAGCAACTTAGAACTAAGGAGAAATTTCCTGACAGTTAGAACAATTAATCAGTGGAACAACTTGCCTGCAGAAGTTGTGAATGCGCCAACACTGGAAATTTTTAAGAACATGTTGGATAACCATTTATCTGAAATGGTGTAGGGTTTCCTGCCTGGGCAGGGGGTTGGACTAAAAGACCTCCAAGGTCCCTTCCAATTCTGTTGTTGTTGTTGTTGTTAAAATCAGTGTTTCACATCAGAACACAGAACATACTTTTCTCTCGGATTCCCATGTACACAGAGGAGTTAGCTCAAGGAAAACCGCCTTTTCTTATCTGGTTGGATAACTCTTCATTTCCGTGACCACGTCTCCTTTACTTACCGAATGGAACAAGACTCACTTAGCAAACCTTGCTGGTTTGGACTCTGGTAGGAATAGCGATCCTGCGGGTGGCATCCCGCAGGATCATATTCCTACCTCTCCATCATCTCTGCAACGACCAAGAGTCTTCCTTGGTTTGGGTTGGAATCAATAAGTATAAAAATAAATAAAACCTCATCTTTATTTCTGAGCTTGCAGTGCAGGGAATGAGGAGCAGGGAAGTAAACTCCAATGATCACACTCAATGCTGCAGTCCCCTTGTATAAACCAGTGAAGTGTTGTGTGCAGTTCTGGTCAGGACACCTCCAAAAAAAGGATCTAAGAATAACAGAGATGGAAGGGACCTTGGAGGTCTTCTAGTCCAACCCTCTGCTCCAACTGGATAGCCGTATACCATTTCGGACAAATGGTTGCCCAATCTTTCTTAAAAATATCCGATGTTGGTGCACCAGTGGTGGGTTTCAATTTTTTTTTACTACTGGTTCTGTGGGTGTGGCTTGATGGGTGTGGCATGACTTGGTGGGCATGGCTTGATGGGCGTGGCAGAGGAAGGATACTGTACAATCTCCATTCCCACCTCACTCCAGGGGAAGGTTACTGCAAAATCCCCATTTCCTCTTGAACAGGGACCGCCTACTGCCACCAACAGCCTCCCATCGACCTGTGCGCTCCCACAGGGAGGGCCTCCTTGGGGTACCGTCAGTTAAACAATGTCGACTAGCGGCCCCCAGCGGGAGGGCCTTCTCTGTGGGGGCTCCTGCCCTCTGGAATGAGTTGCCTCCGGGGCTCCGCCAACTCCACAACCTTCGGACCTTCCGCCGTGAGCTGAAGACTCTTTTATTCCATCGAGCAGGGCTAGCCTGAAAAAGTAATTTTAAAGGGGTTTTAGTTTAATTATTATTGGTTTTTTTTATTTTTTTTTATTTGAATTTATATCCCGCCCTTCTCCGAAGACTCAGGGCGGCTTACATTGTGTAAGGCAATAGTCTCATCCTATTTGTATATTTATAGTCAACTTATTGCCCCCCCAACAATCTGGGTCCTCATTTTACCTACCTTATAAAGGATGGAAGGCTGAGTCAACCTTGGGCCTGGTGGGACTCGAGCCTGCGGTAATTGTAACTGCAGGCAGCTGTGTGTTAATAACAGGCTACATTAGCCTGGTGAGCCACTTCCCAGCCCCCTAACCCCCCTAACAAAAAATTGTTAGTTTTTTAGAATTTCGGTCACAAATTATATTAATTTTATTGTGTTTTAATTTGTATTTATTGTGCTTTTTAAACTGGCTGTTAACCGCCCTGAGTCCTTCGGGAGAAGGGCGGTATACAAATTCAATTATAAATAAATAAATACATACATACATACATACATACATACATACATACATACATAAATAAATAAACAGCTGGGACTCGGGAGGCAGAGAATAGATGGGGGTGGGCTAGTCAGAATTTTTATTACCGGTTCTCCGAACTACTCAAAATTTCCGCTACCGGTTCTCCAGAACTGGTCAGAACCTGCTGAAACCCACCTCTGTGGTACACCCACAACTTCTGGAGGCAAGTCGTTCCGCAGGTTAATTGTTCTACCGAGAAATTTCTTCTTAGTTCTAGATTGCTTCTCTCCTGGATTAGTTTCCCTCCGTTGCTTCCTGTACTGTCTTGCCAGAGTTGTTAAGTGAATCACTGCAGTTGTTCAGTTAGTAACATAGTTGGTAAGTGAATCTGGCTTCCCCATTGACTTTGCTTGTCAGAAGGTCACAAAAGGGGATCACGTGACCCGGGGACATTTGTAACCATCGTTAATATGAACCAATCGCCAAGCATCTGAATTTTGATCACGTGACCACGCAAAAGTCGTAAGCATGAAAAACGATCATAAGTCACTTTTTTCAGTGCCGTTGTAAGCTCCAAATGGTCACTAAGTGAACCGTTATAAGTCAAAGACAAGCTGTTGTTATAAGAAGGTCTTTATTTGAATAGAATAGAATAGAATAGAATTTTTTATTGGCCAAGTGTGATTGGACACACAAGGAATTTGTCTTGGTGCATATGCTCTCAGTGTACATAAAAGAAAAGATACCTTCATCAAGGTACAACATTTACATCCTTTATAAGGTAGGTAAAATGAGGACCCAGATTGTTGGGGGCAATAAGTTGACTTTGTATATAATATACAAATAGGATGAAGACTATTGCTAACATAGTGTAAGCCGCCCTGAGTCTTCGGAGAAGGGCAGGGTATAAATGTAAATAAATAAAATAAATAAAAATGCAACACAAATGATGGTCAATATATCAATATAAATCATAAGGATTGCCAGCAACAAAGTTACAGTCATACAGTCATAAGTGGAAGGAGATTGGTGATGGGAACGATGAGAAGATTAATAGTAGTGCAGATTTAGTAAATAGTTTGACAGTGTTGAGGGAATTATTTATTTAGCAGAGTGATGGCCTTCGGGAAAAAACCATTCTTGTGTCTAGTTGTTCTGGTGTGCAGTGCTCTATAGTGTCGTTTTGAGGGTAGAAGTTGAAACATTTTATGTCCAGGATGCGAGGGATCTGCAAATATTTTCACGGCCCTCTTCTTGACTCATGCAGTACACAGGTCCTCAATGGAAGGCAGGTTGGTAGCCATTATTTTTTCTGCAGTTCTAACTATCCTCTGAAGTCTGTGTCTTTCTTGTTGGGTTGCAGAACCGAACCAGACAGTTATAGAGGTGCAAATGACAGACTCAATAATTCCTCTGTAGAACTGAATCAGCAGCTCCTTGGGCAGTTTGAAGCGAGGAGTGTTCAGTTAACACACTAAATTGTGAAGGACATCATGGTATCTTGCAGTAGTAGGTTTCAAATCCCGTTGCTACCGGTTTGCTTGTGGGCGTGCTTGTGGGCACTTCTGCGCATGCGCAAAGACGTCCGGGTGGGTGGGTGGAGCTTCCCACCGCCACTACCAGTTTACCCAACCCGGGGTGAACCAGTAGCAATCCACCAGTGGTATCTTGTTAACTCAAGCCTCTTGCATATAAAAATCCTGATAGCTGGTATTTCAAGAGCTAAATTTTTAGGGCAATTTCAGAAGATAAAGCTAAACAGCTTGTTTGGCAAGGGAAAAGCTTTGCGGTGCACACACATTTTCTTAAATGTCATTTTTTTTCCCCCCAGGGAGTCTGAAATCTGTAATTTTGCAAGGACTTTTAAAAGCCAGGGTGTGCTAAATTTTGAAAAGGTTCATTGGAGAGCCTCTGATTAGTCTTGTCCCTCGCTTTCTATCTTTAGTCGCTGAGCACACCCACTTTTCAAATTTAGGTGTCACCAGCACTGAGCTGATTCAGTCTTTAACCATACATAAATAAATTCTTGCAGCCGATGTGGCTGGTGATCAAGCCAGGCCCATTGTCCTTGTCATACTTTAAATTCCATTTCATGGTCCAAGAACGCTGCTGCCAGCTCAAGCTGATGTCTTAAGTGCTTTGCTGTTTAATTCTTTTGGAGCAATTGGGACTCAAATGACCTTGCCAGATATTTCATGGCCCAAGACGATGGAAGGCTTTTAAGCTGGCCTGTCTCGCTTCTGGCTTTGCTATGATCTTGAAGTTCACGTAGCTATGGGTAGGTCAATAAATGGGATTGTTTCCAGGGCACAGTTAAGGACCAGCAACCCAAAGGTTCAGGAGAACAATTCCACCCAAAAAGGTAAAGGTAAAGGTTCCCCTCGCACATACGTGCTAGTCGTTGCCGACTCTAGGGGGCAGTGCTGTTTCAAAGCTGAAGAGCAAGACGTCTCCGTGGTCATGTGGCCGGCATGACCCAACGCCAAAGGCGCACGGAATGCTGTTACCTTTCCACCAAAGGTGGCCCCTATTTTTTCTACTTACATTTTTACGTGCTTTCGAAACTGCTAGGTTGGCAGAAGCTGGGACAAGTAACGGGAGCTCACCCCGTTACACGGCAGCATAGGGATTCGAACCGCCGAGCTGCCGACCTTTCGATCGACAAGCTCAACGTCCTAGCCCCTGAGCCACCGCGTCCCATTTAATTCCACCCATAGAGGCTACCAAACCTGAGCTGCGAAAATATGAAGGACCGATAGATGGTAGCAAAGAGTTATGGAAAATTGCTTTTGCTGACACCTCCTGGTGAGGCACAGTTTTGCCAATATGGATCTGATCGCCTTGTAGTTGTAGGTAGGTACTGTAGGTAGGTAGGTAGGTAGGTAGGTAGGTAGGTAGGTAGGTAGGTAGGAAGGAAGGAAGGAAGGAAGGAAGGAAGGAAGGAAGGAAAATGATGGAGGGAGGGAGGAGGAAGGAAGGAAAAGGAGCAGGAGAAGGAGGAGGGAGGGAAGAAGGAAGGAAAAGGAGGGAGAAAGTAAGGAAAGAATAGGATGAGGGAGGGAGGAAAAGAAGGAAGGAAGGAGAAGGAGAAGGGAGAAGGGAAGTTGGAAGAAAAGAGGGAAAGAATAGGAAGAGGGAGGAAAAGAAGGAACGAAGGAGGGAGGAAAAGAAGAAGAAAAACTGGATGCAGTACTCTATTTGTGGTCTTACTAAGGCTTCATAGAGTGCTATTAGTACCTTACTTGATCTTGATTGTATCCCTCTGCTAATGCAATTTAGGATTGCATTGGCCTTTTTGGGCTTTGTCTTGCAGTGTTCGGCCACTGCAAGAAGACACGTCTAGACTAGAGGGGCCATGATCTAACCCAACAAGGCATGGCTAAGTCCACTGATCTAAACTTCCAGATCGTTTTCTTTTCCACTACATGCCTAAATGACCAACGACATAAACTTCGACAGTATTTCTTTCGAGAACATAGCGTTCTGTTTTTCCGATTTCTCAATCCCTCTCCGCGGGGTTCGGCTACATTTCCTTCTTAATGTGGAGAAATGACTACGTGAATGACTCTTACCAGTAGGGTTCCTCTAGTGTTTGTCATCCATTCTACTTTTTTCTTTTCTTTTTTTGCAAACGGCACACATTCATTTCACACACGCGCACCCGGAGACCTGCTGGCTGAGTGAAAGAGTTATTAAAGGAATATTCAGCCAGGATGTGTGAGAATAACATGATGAAGCAGGGTTGTGTGGTGCTTTAGATTCGAAGGCGAAAAAAAAGCCGGGGGGGGGGTGCACTTTGCCACTCGTTCGGCTTTTCAAGAGAGCTGTTGCTGTTGCACAATCTCACACGGGGGTGTGTGTGTTCTGTTTAAGGAGGTCCTTGTGCCTTCCTGATACACACTGCATATCGGACATTAATGCAATTCAACGAGTCCAAAAGCATTTCACAAGAAGAGTCCTCCACTCCTCTGCTTGCAACAAAATACCTTATGCCACCAGACTCCAAATTTTGGGCTTAGACAACTTAGAACTTCGCCGTCTTTGGTCTGACCTAAGCATAGTACATAAAATCATCTGCTACTCTGTCCTACTAGCTAATGACTACTTCAGCTTCAACCAAAACAATACAAGAGCACACAATAGATACAAACCTATGGTAAACCGATCCA